>NC_140484.1:34443260-34548260 GCF_964271855.1 Acomys minous | reverse complement strand
GAGGGTATTGGATCTTTGTAGCCAAAGTTCCAAGCAGTTGTGAGCCACCTGATTCTGATGTTGGGAACCAGACTTGAGTTCTCTGTAAGAGCAGCAAGCCAATAACCACTGAGTCCGTCTCTCTATTGCCTTACCCGCTTCTTAAAACTGTGTGTGTGCATGTGTGTGCTTTCATGCACACACAAGCACTCATCCATTAATTATGACACATGTGGCCAGACAATAACTTGCCAGCTCGACAACCTGATAAATCCAGCTGCTGATTTACTCAACCAGAGATATGGCTGTAGGTGTCAGTCATAGTCAGGAGGGCACACACTGAAGTTTCCCAGTTCTTATGTCCCATAACAAACAATTGCACCAGACCCATAGAGTAAGCAATAGAAATAGAGATACTTTCCTAAAAGAGTGAAAAACAGCTGGCTGTGGTGGCACATACCTTTAACCCCAGCACTCAGAAGGCAGAGGCAAGTGGTTCTCTGAGTTCGAGGCCAGCCTGGTCCACAAATGTGTTCTAGGACAGCCAAGGCTACACCGAGAAAATCTGTCTCGGGGGGAAAAAAAATAAAATAAAATAAAGTGGAAAAACACTAAGAATGGGAATAGGCAAGTAAAGAGGGGAAGGGGGCACATTCAAAAGCATGGGCCACAAGGCTGAGATTGTTTTAGGTCACTTATGTAGCACCCACCTTTCCCTGTGTGTTGCTGGTGTTGCTCTCACATGCTCAGTTTATCATAGCCCCTGTGGGGGGAGTGTTGCCTGTGGGGGAAGGCTAGGGGAGGTCTCAGAGAGCAGAGACCAGGCTAGACCTTCTACTCAGTGTTCTCAGGTTCTTCCACCAGCAGAGGAAAAAAAAATTCAGAGGTGGCTAAACTAAGGACTTGGGAGACAGAAGTGGGGAGACCGCCAGTGTTGCCGCCAGCCAGGACTACAGAGTGAGACCCCGGTTCAAAACAACAATAACAAAACCCCTCAAGGGGAGGTGTGGGGCTTTCAAGAAAGTCCAGCCCCTCGGAGTTTGGAAAGCTCATGTTATAGGCTAACCTTAATGAGGAAGAGGATTGTTTGTAAGTGCAAGGTAGGTGTGCTGCTGGCTAGTTTTTGTCGACTTGACACAAAGTGGAGTCACCTAGGAGGAGGGAACCTTCGCTAAGCGTTTCCCTCCCTCACACTGGCCTGTGGGCATGTCTGTGGGGCATTTTCTTGAATGGTGATTGATGTGGGAGGGCCCAGCTCTCTGGTGGGTGGTACCACCTCTGGGCAGGTGGTCCTGGGAGGTAAAAGAGGTGAATGTGAGCCTTAAGGAAGCCTGGTTAGCTGCGTTCATATGTGGCTCTACTTTGGTTCCTATGGTTCCTGCGGTTCCTGCCCCCAGCTTCCTTGTGTTTCTGTCCTGCCCCCAAGTTCCTGTGTTCCTGTCCTGCCTTCCTGTGGTGATGGGCAGAACTCTGGCTGGGAGTGTAAGCCGAATGAGCCTGTTCTTCCTACATTGGTTTTGGTCGGTGTTCTATGCCAGCAACAGAGAAGCATCCTAGGACAGTAGGAAATTCCTGAATGGGGTAAAATAATAGAGTTCCCCCCTTCTGTTGTTACATGGGGTTGTTAGCTCTGTCCTGGCATCACATGCATGATGGGAATGACCAAGTTTGCAAAGCACATGGCAGAGAGATGCCATTGTAACGACGCAGAGAATGGTGACAGATGGTTTGGGTCAGCTCTGTTGGTCCCAACTGCTTTGGGCTAGCCTCCTTTTCTGCTGTTTGAGCAACCATACTATGTTTTCCTAATTACAGTACTTCAGTTGCTTCAGCCTTTAGACACAAAAAGAGTTTGCCTCAGTTTCCCCTCTGCTTATGTAAACCTACCTCAGGATCATTATACCTTGGCCACCATTGCAATATTTCAACACCAGGGAGATCAAAGTGACATACCAGGTTCAGTGCAATGGAAATTGGCTTTGGTCCATAAGATCAGACCCCTGGGTCTAGCTTACAAAAAGGTGGAAGACCCTAGCACTCAGGCAGAGGCAGATAGATCTCTGTGAGTTTGAGGCCAACATGGTCTACAAAGCAAGTCCAGGACAGCCAAGGCTACACAGAGAAACCCTGACCCAAATAAAGGAGGGGAGAAGGGGGGGAAATGAGTGTAGATGGAAGGACCATGTCAGCAGCACTGGGGACACAGCACCTCAGTGTATCTGTAGCAGCCTAAGGAGTTCTTTATAGAGGCCTCTCTGCTCAGGGGAAGTCACATGACCTCCCCCAAAGAAAAACCATCAAGAACAGGGCCATCTAAATGGCTTAGCAGGTAAAAGGGACTTGCTGCCGAGCGGGACAAGCAAAGTTCAAATCTCCAGGACCCACCTAGAGGGAGGAGAGAATAACAGCTGGTTGCATGCCCCCCACATTAGTGCTGTGCACACCACCCCCTCAATAACTAAGTCAATGTAAAAAAAAATGTGAGGCCCAGCTGGTGGTAGGCAGAGTTGGAGTTGGTTCATAGGAAGAGGTTGTAGCATAGATTTATGCATGGGAGTTAATGGGAGTTAATGGGCGGTGCCCAGAGAAAGCATGTGCACAACTACTGTGGGTGTGGCCTTCTCCAGAGAAGCCCCGCCCACCCCCATAAGTGTCTTTACAGTAACCATACATAGGCTTTGGGCCACCACTCATGGCAGACTTGCTAGGGAACTTAATGCGACCTTAGGGAGTTTCTGATCTGCCCTCAGCAGGCTTACAGCTGATAGGGTAAATCCTTAGCTCTCAGAGGCTCTAGAGGAAGCTAAGGTGTTTTTAGTAAAAACAAAAGTTCACAGTCGTATTCCCGGAAAACATCTGGGGAAGAAGCAAGCAGCACTTGAAGGCACAGTGAGTCAGGCCATAAGCTGGGTTTCTTTCTTGTTATTTTAGCATTCTTATGTGATATGGCTCCCTGTAAAAGGAGATCCTGTGTGTGAGCAACCTTCCGAGCAAATCTTGCTGATTGTTCTGGAATCCTTGACTCTAGGCCAGGGAGCAACTCCAAGCTAACTCTCGGGGGATGGGCCCCTTTCCCATGTCCTTAATGATCCTTGTCTGCTCCCTTGCCACAGTGCCTCTGGCCTGTGCCCTGGCCATCAAAGCCCTCGAGTAAACAAATGAGCCACATTTACTTTGCATAACTGCACATGGTTTAATAAGTGTTCAAGTCCATTATGTGGAGCAGGGGTAAAAGTCGCCCACTGCTGTAGCGAGCTGAGCACTCACTCCATTTTGAACGCACTTCTTTCCCACTTGCTCGTTATTTTAAGTAGCAGGGTGTGTATGGTGGGTCACACCTCCAGGCTCAGCTCTGTGGGAGGATAATGCGTGTGGATCTCTACAAGGTTCAGGCCCATCCTGGCCCATGCAGTGAGTTCAAGGCCAGCCTGAGCAACTCATCAAGCCTCTCAAAAATGGAAGGACAGAAAGGGGCTTGATCAGGGGTGGAGAGATGTTGAGTGACCATCTAGCTGCACGTCCGGAGGATGTAGGTTCCAGTCCCAGTTTGTTTCCACATGGCAGCCCACAGCTGTCTGTAACTCCAGTTCCAGAAGATCTGACCCCCTCCTCTAGTCTCCGCAGGCACCAGGCACATGTGAGGTGTACATATATGGAGGCAGGCAAAACACTTATACAAAGACTTTATGACAGGCAGATCTGGGTCCTGGGGGCCTCCTCAAACTAAGGCACCAGCCAAGGAGAATATAGGCAGTAAACTTCGAACCCCTACCAAGACCTAGCTGGCGAACATGGTATTCTCCACCGTTGAGTGGAGAGTGAGATCTGACTCTCACACGAACTCTGGTGCCCCTTTTCTGACCACGTCCCCTGGATGGGGAGGCCTGGCAGCACTCAGAGGAGGGATAGCAAGTTACCAAGAAGAGACTCGATATCCTAAGAGCATATATAGGGGGAGGAGGTCTCCCTCAATCACAGACATAGGGGAGGGGAGAAGGGGGGAAGTGGGAGGGAGGGAAGAATGGGAGGAAACAGGGGAAGGGCTAACAATCGAGATGTAATATGAATAAATTAATTATATATATAAGAACACTTTCAAAAAGAGAGAAGGGGGTGGGGTGGGGCTGGAGAGATGGTGCAGAGGTTAAGAGCACTGACTGCTCTTCCAGAGGTCCTGAGTTCAATTCCCAACAACCACATGGTGGCTCATCTATACTGGGATCTAATGCCCTCTTCTGGCATGCAGGTGTACATGCACATAGAGCACTCATATACATTAAATAAATAAATAAATTCTTTGTGTGTGTGAGAGCCGGGCAGGGGGAGGAGGGCGCGAAATCTGGCCAGCTATTTACCACTGGCCACAAAAAGGCCAGTGATAAATCACTTGCTGAGAATTTGTGAAGACTTGGGTTCAAGTTTTAGTACTACACATGCAATTAACTAATCACTGTAACACATATCAGTCACATAGTTTTGTGTCTTATTATTTATAAAATTCTTCAAAACCATTCATCTGAGCTGCTGTGATGGTCCTCTTAATTGCCAGTGCTAATAGAGTAATAAGCTGCCAGTCAAAATTCTTACATTTGCATATAACAATGTTGACTGTCAGCAAGGGGAGTTTTCCAACAGCCTGGGACTGCCTGCTGATCTGTAAGAGCTAGGCTAAGGCCGGGGACTCGGTGTCACCACAGCTCTTCATTTCTTGATCTTTTGGGTTTCTCCGCATGATGGGGGCCCTGCCACCTGCATGTACAGATGTCAATCATGTGATTCTCACCAAAGAGGGAGGGCGGTCTTCAGCAGAAAAAAATCTAGGAGAAGAACTTTGGCTCAGATTGGATCACTGATTAAAGAGCTTAAGACCACAGTCCTCCCTGGGTCAGGTTCTCCTTCTTTAGTGGAAAGAATGTGAGGGGAGAATTTGCTCATAGAAGGGCACGACCCACAGCTTGGAACTGATGCAGCCAGCCAATTGGCCAATATTTATGTCTCTTCTATTTTGCTTTTTTTTTTTTAATGAGAGAGAGGGGGGAGAGGGAGAGGGAGAGGGAGAGGGAGAGTGTGAGAGTGCACAGGCCAGAAAAGAGTTTTAGATGTCCTGGAGCTGTAGTCGCACAAGGTTGTCATCTGCCTGACATGGGAGTTGGGATCTGAACTCAGGTCCTTTGGTAGAGCGGCAACCAGTCTTAATTGTTCAACCATCTCTCCAGCCTCCCCCGCTTTTTTTTTTTTTTCAAGACAGGGTTTCTCTGTGCAGCCCTGGCTGTCCTGCACTTGCTTTTCAGACCAGGCTGGCCTCGAACTCACAGCTTGCTTTTCTTTTTTAAAGAAAAGCTGCTTTTTGCGATAACTACGGCTGAAAGGAAGGAGGGGATAGGAACGCCTTCCAGTTCCCAGATTCTTCTCCTCAGCCTGACAGCCCGCCATCTTTGGACCTCAGTTCTCTCGAAAGGACATTCAGGACAGAATAAAGGAGCCGATGCTGTTTTCTCCTGTTTCCACTTGCAAGAAAATAGCTGAACCCCTGGTGAGTCAAACTGGTGCCGCACAGTGATTTATCACACACCCATTTCCCCAGATGGCCTTTCACATGGAGATTCTTGTTCCCTCGTACGGGATTCTTTTTCTCCTAATCAGGTTAAAACAGGTTTAGAATTCACTCCATCAAAACTAGAAGCAGACACTTGACAGAGGTAGCGCAAGGCAGAAAGAAGCCCAGAGCCCACGTTCCACCTGGTAAATAATTGCTGGGTTTGCATTCCTGTGCACTCAGGCATGGACCCACTTTGTGCGGCACAAAGCTGTGAGACTGTCTAGGGCTTGAGGGCCACGTGAGATAAAGATCAACTTAGACCCGTCATGGACTCAGACTGCAGCCTTCTGAGGTGCTGCCGCGCCCTGGACTCTCCAGTCAACCACAGCAGGGGAATGTCAAATTTAATCCAAGGTGTCCAAGAGAGGTCACTTTTAAGTGAGGAAGAGTGAACGGGGAGTGTGGGGTGTGGCTCTAACACAACAGCAGTAAGGGGGACGCCAAGGTCATGTCCAGGGAACCATTGTCCAATGCTGCAGGCGTACACAGTTTCCACAGCTTCCTGCAGAGCACGTTGTGAAAGGCATCTGAAAGGGCTGGTTTGCAACCTTGTGGAGGAATGCTTGGGAGAGGGTAGAGCACTGGGCAGTGAAAAAGCAGCTGCCGGAGGATTTCATGTGGTTTAATACGTAGCAGGTTCATCTCAGTGGCTCAGTGTTTCTCAGTTGTGGCTTTCCACCAGGGCGCCTGTTTCAGTCAGAGCGTCCCTCTCCTAAGCTTCCTCCCCCGCAACGCTGACAGCTCAGAAATGTTGTAGGGGAAGATCCAGGAATTTGGGGAGCAGGGCTCATGTTAGGGCTCACCAAGTCAAATGCCCTAGGTAGGGGTGGGATGTAGAGTCCAGTGAGTGTAGACACTACCTCAAAAAAAAGGGGGGGCCGAGTGGGGCAAGGAAAAAGAGGGCTGGGATTAAAGGCGTGCTCCACCACGCCCGCCCAACCCCTTATTTCTTAATTCAGATGAGTTTAGGAATGGCCTGGTGTCCTAGCTCGAATTAGCTGAGAAAAGAGTGTATTTGATCTTATAGTTTTCAGTCCATTGTTGAGAGGAGCTAGGACAGGAACAGAAACCCAAGGCGCTTGAAGCAGGAGCCATAGAGAGGGTTGCTTCCTGCCTAGTTTACTCCTCCCATGCTGAGCCAGCTTTCTTATGCAGCCCAGAACCACTCGCCCAGGAATGGCGCTGCCCGCAGGGTACCAGGTACCAACTAGCAATCAAGAAAGTGTCCCACAGACATGTCTGCCGGCCGACCAACCTGATGCAAGCCTCCAGATGTGTTGGGTTGTCAGCCAAGATTAGTGTCACACCTGGCAAAATCCCCAAAGCAACTTTCATTGCTGTTGTTGCTGTTTTGCTCTGTGCGGTTTCCAAGGCCTACAAAGATTGTTAGCACAAGGGATGCACTCAGCGGGCACACATTTATTTTATGGATAGATAAGTAAAACTTTTTATAGTTCACAGGCCTGGGTTGACTCTGGTATCTCAGTGTGGTACCGAGTACAGCCTGTATGTCTATTTTGGAAAATTCTTCCTGGTTGTTTTCACCAAGCCCTCCTTGCTGGGAACCGCCAAGAAATCAAAGCTCTAAAGTCTTCATGTACAACTGCCAGAGGAGGCGGATAAAATGCAGAACAGCCAGTTAAACCCCGTTTCAGGAAGACAATAAATAACTTCTGTAGTATCAGCATCTAACAATGTCTTTATTTGCTGGGAAACTTGCAAAAAGACAACTAGACAAGGCTGAGTGCTTGGACTGCTGGCCAGAGCCAGGGAACGCCTCGAACCTGCCTGGCTTCAGGAACCACACATCTTGCTTTGAGTCTTAGCCCCGACTGTGTGAATGGGGTAAATTGCTTTACTTCCTGGACTACACGGCCAAACTACGCTTCCTGTAGAGCCGAGGGATGTGTAAAAAGGAGCACAGGTACAGCTTCTAGCACTTAGCACATAGTGAAGTTTAGCCTCTATTACCATCGTTGATCTGATTCGCTGAAGAAAATGCCGTGCCAAGGAGACCTTTATCGCTGTCAAATAGCGTGCAGCGTGGCATGCAGAAATAACTATAGCTAATACGCAGGAGGCAGAGATAGAATGAATGCTGACCTTCTAGCAAACAATGCCTCTATGTCTGAGGAATAAACCCATAGTAAAACTTAATAGGTTATCCAGAATAAATAAAGGAAGGAAGTCTTTCATTTCATTCATTATGAAACGTCATTTGCCTAACTGACTTCTTCTGATGTCAAAGATAAATATTTGCCCAGTTTTATAGCCCACTGTGCAGAGGGATGGGAAATATTACCCAGGCAGTGGAAATATTTCACTTTGGATCTGTTTTACCTGTGTTCTAGGCTAAAATGTCTTCTGTTCCCAGGCCTTGTGTAGTTTCTAGACACCCTAGTTTAAGAAAATAGACAGCCGGGCAGTGGTGGCACACTCCTTTAATCCCAGCACTTGGGAGGCAGAGGCAGGTGGATCACTGTGAGTTCAAGGCCAGCCTGATCTACAAAGCAAGTCCAGGACAGTCAAGGCTACACAAAGAAACCAAAAAATAATAATAATAAAAAAGAAAAAAGAAAGAAAGAAAGAAAAAGAAAACAGATAAACATGGCAGTTAGAATATCCAAGTTTTGGGCTGGAGAGATGGCTCAGACGTTAAGGGCGCTGCCTGCTCTTTCAGAGGTCCTGAATTCAATTCCCAGCAACTGCATGGGAACCGCACAATCATCTATAATGAGATCTGGTGGCCTCTTTGGGCCTACAGGTGTTATATGCAGGCAGAGCATTGTATACATAATAAATAAACAAATCTTTAAAGAAAGAGTATCAAGGATTAGGTAGCTCACGTGTTAGAGTTAAGGAGGTGCAGCTGGAACAGAGATGGGCAATTCTGGTTCCAACTGAGCAAACACTGTCAAAACAGACCCAAGCCCCTGCCTGTGTGGACAGCCCATGCTGATGTAGACAGATATAAACATTCTAAGTGAATTGCTATCTGGATGTTGATGATTATGGTAGAAACAGAAAAAAGAAAAGGCCAGGGGGTGGTGGCATACACTCTTAATCCCAGTATTCGGGCAGCAGAGGCAGGCAGATCTCTGTGAGTTCGAGGCCAGCCTGGTCTATAAGTGAGTCCAGAGAAACCCTGTCTCGAAAAACAAAACAAAACAAAACAAAAAAAACCAAAAAGAAAAAAAAAAAAAGAAAGAAAGAAAGAGAAAAGAAAAGAAAAAGAAAAAGAAAAAAAGAAGACACTGATTTGGAAGAAGGGAAGGAAACACCAGACACAGATGACCTGAGGCAAGACCATGTTCTGAGTATGTCTGGAACCCAGGAAGACAATGTGGCAAGTGAGAAGAGAAGGGAGAAAAGCCAGACACAACTATCAAGCTCATTGGTAAGACACGGTGACCATGAGGCTATAACTTGCAGTTGGGTCTTAGTTTATTTAGTCTGGAGCTGTGGAGGAATCAAAAACTATTTGCCCAGAATGGTGGTTCTCAGTTTTCAAGGCCAGGACAGGCTGAAAGATTATGTCAAACCCTGTGCCTAGAGGGTTTCAGTACGTTTGGTAAGTGTGCAGCTTAAGGGACTAGATCCAACTTCCCGTCCGGGTGTCCTTTTCTACTAGGTACCCCGTTTGTACTAGGACCCTCAAGTTCTAGGCTGTGAAAGCATAAATTCTAGGTGCACGTGCAAGACAGTTCTGGGCACAAAGGAAGCACTAAGTAATTGTCATTGTTGCTTAACATTTGTAATGGGAAGTATTGGGTATTTTTAAACAGCTATTTTGATGCTTATTTGAAATGTACATTGGTAGTGAAAACATGCTTTTAAGCAAAAAGGTTGTAGAAGTCTAGAGACCCAGTCTTCAAGGTGTCCCCCAATGACCAAGTAGTCTTAGCGCACATTGTGCCATTTTTCCAGGTAACCATAGAATGTGACAACTGTGATAACATGTCACTTCTGAGGTGAGGTTATAGGAAGGAGACAGAGGGCATTACAGCTACCATTCTGGTCACTGACATTTTCTGCCCCAGCTGTTGTCAGGGCTTGCTCTGGGGGACCCCTTTGCTAAGCCATGGATAGCCCACGGGGAAGCCCCTACAGAGAGTCTCCTACCAATTGTATGAGTCCTAACCCTTCTTGTAACTGGATCCACCAAGCCTCCAGAAGGCACGAGTGCAGCCTCCTGAGCACCCTGAGTAAGAACCATCAGCATGCACCTGGCACCTGTGGGAGATGCTCAGACACTGTGGAGTGGTGGAATCATTTGTGCCTAGATTAGCGAATTATGTGTAAATGTTTAATTAACATTTTTTTGGAAAAAAAAAAACATTCTTTAGTCAGGAGGTTGTAGTGCACTCCTTTAATCCCAGCATCCAGAGTAAGAAGCAGGAAGATCTCTGTGAGTTTGAGGCCAGGCTGGTCTACAGAGTGAATTCTAGGCCAGCCAGGACTACACACTCACACTCACACACACACACACACCTAACTCAGAAAAAATTATTATTATTATTATTATTATTATTATTATTATTATTATTATTTGAAGAATATTTATATGGGTGTTTTGTCTGCAGCCACATCCGTGTACCGTGTGCATGCCTAGTTTCCAAGGAGGCCAGAAGAGGGATTGGGTCCCTTAGAACTGGAATTACAAATAGTTTTGAGTCACCATGTAGGGACTGGGAACTGAACCTAGGTCTTCTGGGGATGGGGAGAATAATGATTTAAATTTTTTGAAGTAAGGTGGAAAACGATTGAGGAAGAAAGGCCTATGAACCTCTATATACACACACACCAGCACACACCCTCTTTCTATTCAGCTAGACTGGCTAGCCCGTGAGCGCCAAGGAGCTGTCATCTCTGCCTCCCCAGTGCTGGGATTATCAATGTGCAGTGTCTAAATGGGTGCTGGACATCCAAAGTCAGGTTTTCCAGGTCCGCTGGCACTCGCCTGTAAGTCCAGCACTCTGGGAGGCAGAGGCAGGTGGCTCTTGGTGAGTTCGAGGCCAGCCTGGTCTACAAAGTGAGCCCAGGACAGCCAGGGCTACACAGAGAAACCCTGTCTGAAAAAAACCAAACAAACTGAACTCAGGTTTTCATGCTTATTAGATGTTGTTATTGACTGAGCTGCCTTCCCAGTGCTTTGCTTGACTTTTCTTCATGACTTTTATTTATTTATTTATTTACTTACTTACTTACTTTAATATGTATGAGTGTTTTCTCTGCACGTATATCTGTGTACCATGTGTGCCTGGTACGTATGGAAGCCAGAAGAGGGCATTGAATCCTGTGGAACTGGAACCTGCGTCCTCTAAAAAGAGCAGCCAGTGCTGCTCGTCACTGCTGTGCCCGGCCTCCATCCTCCCCATCTTAGGTATGTTTATCACAGTAATACGAATGCAGGGTTCCGACCATTTCTATTGTCCATTTGCTGTGTCACACTATCATAATCTCTATGGTAAGAACTTTGGATTACATCCAACTTTTCAAAATAGTAACTGTCACAATAAAAACACTGCAAATTAGCTGGTCGGTGTGCTGAGAGTTCAGCGGACGAGGTCTCTTGGCTCCATAGGAGGCAGCGCAGAAAAGAACTCCTAGAGTACAGAGCCATGAGCAAATATTGAATACACACAAAGGTTAGATAAGTGGCTGACCTTTCAGAGGACCTACAGGCAGTGAAGGTGGGTGGGGTGAACTTACTTGTTTGGACAGTCATAATGGCTTCACAGGATTGTGTGTGTGTTTCCTAGAGAAATACAGAAGCCATAGCAGACAATAGGGCCCTAGGAAGGGCCTATAAATAACTGCCTTGGCTGTGAGGGTCAAAGCAGAATTTCAGAGAGGGTACCCCTGAACTCAAGCCATTGTCCCCAGGCAATGTGCCTCCGCCCCTCCTCTGGCTGTGCTTTGTCAGAGTTGACAATTGTGGCTGGAAGAGAAAAGATGACTTGGGCTCTCTTTGTTCAAGTTAAGCTCTGTGTCATACATACGGGTATCCTCGGAGCCTGAAGCTCATGGAAAGCCTCTTAAGAATCCAGCTGGTGGCTTTGCATGCAGGAATAACAAGACCAGCAAGAAGGTCACCATTTCTGACTGTGGACAACTCTAATTCTTTTGCCTGGTGGGCATCTCAGCCATCAGACCATTCCTTCTGTAGCTCAGGAGAGCACCCCCATCCCATGTGCTCGCAGTACCCTGTAATCTCTGCTCTCGCTGAAGTTCTTTGGGTTCCATATTGTTCTCCTTCCCCTCCGAGTTTAGCTGGATTGCAGAGTTAAGTTTATGATTATGAATAAAAAGTAAATAAGAAACTGGGTGGTGGTGGCGGCTCATGCCTGTAATCCCAGCACTCAGGAGGCAGAGGCAAGTGGATCTCTGTAAGTTCGAGGCCAGCCTGGTCTACAAAGTGAGTCCTGGACAGCCAAGGCTACACAGAGAAACCCTGTCTTGAAAAACAAAAACAACAACAAAAAAAAAGTAAATAGAAAAAAAAAAAAAAAGAATCCAGCTGGTGGTGGTGCACGCCTTTAATCCCATCACTCAGGTGGATCTCTGAGTTTGAGACCAGCCTGATCTGAGAAGCAAGTTCCAGGACAGCCAGGGCTACAAAGAGAAACCCTGTTTTTGAAAAACAACGACAAATAAAAACAAATAGAAAGAAAGAAAAATCAAGAAAGAAGTCAGATTCCGGGAGCAGAGCACCAGGGTTCCTCCAACTGGCTTTCCTTGGACCCCTTGGCTGTGCTGTCCTACCTTCAACACCACCCACCTTCCTGACAGGTCTCAGGACTATCAGGCAGGCGCGGTGAGTGCTAGGCTTGGCTGTGGCTTGTCTTTTGGGTGCATGGGAGTCGGATGCATGTGAGCCAGGTGCATGTGAGCCTGGAGCATGGGAGCCGGGCTGAGGATGCAGCCCAGAGGAAGAGAGCATGCTTATCCAACATTTGATCCTCAGCACTGCCAAAATGAAAGAGAAAAACAAACTAAAGAGCAAGGACAAAACATGATTGAAGAGAGCTACATAAGATAAAGAAAGGTGCAGAAAACATGACTGATGCTAAAATTAGACTTTGGGCCCTTCCGGTCAATCTGTGGAACCAATGTGGCCCTGCTATGGAACCAAAGGTGATGAAATTAATATCCTCTCAGTGATAGGCATTTTTCTTTAGCAGCAGTATTTCTTATTAGGCATCTACAGTGATAATCCTCAACTGAATGTGTGGTGGTGCCCGGTACCCCCCTAACCCCTGCCCCAGGGAAGATTGCTTCTCCTCCCCGCCCCCCCATCCTCACCTGAGAACCTTCATTGTATCTTTTCGCTCAAAGTTCGTTTGATGAAAAGGCTCTGAGTCCCAAAGGAAGGCTGAGTTGTTTGAAAACTGGGTTAAAGACTAGTGCAGTGAGGTCAAGATCAAAAGATCACTGGGTCAGGGTTGCCCTGCCAAGAGGAAGGTGACTCTGGTGACAGTGACTCCATACAATGTCATCGTCACCAACACAATGAAAACAAAAGGTCAGAACTAGAGCCGTGACTTAAGGCACACACTGTACCAGCTGAAAGTGACCATTGTTCTGAGTCCGCTCTGAGCAGCCCGGGTTCCAATCCTGCCCCTGCCACCAGTTTTACAGCTTCCTGAGCCCCTGTCATCACTTCCGTGCACTACAGAGAATATTTAAAACCCTTCACAGGAGAAGGAAGCTGGCTCAGGGAATGCTCTTACATCAGCGCAGAGAGTACAGAAGTCAATTTCCTGTGCATTTTATCCGCTATTAAAATTATATTCTTGAGGCCAGGCGTGGTGGCGCACACCTTTAATCCCAGCACTCGGGAGGCAGAGGCAGGTGGATTGCTGTTTTTGCTTTGAGTTCCAGGACAGTCAGGGCTCTTACACAGAGAAACCCTGTCTCAAAAGACCAATATATATATATATATATATATATATATATATATATATATATATATATATATTCTTGTCTTGTTTTTTCCTGATAGGGTTTCTCTGTGTAGCCCTGGCAGGCTTGGAACTCACGCTATAGACCAGACTTACCATGAACTGGAAGATCCACCTGCCTTTGCCACCCAAGTGCTGAGATTAAAGGCTTATGGCTTTTAAGCTAAGCTCTGTAGTGCAGACACGGTTACATGTACACCCATACACACATGCATGTACATATGTAATGCTCCTAAAGGATGTAAAGTTTCTTGGGATCATTCATTTTCGTGTCCTGTGTAAAGTCTAGCACTGTAGGCAGAACAGGCCCTCAGTGGTAAATAATATTCCTAAGTGAAGCAAGTGTGCCAGGACAGGCTTGTACATATAATCCCTCTACTTAGAATCCCAGTACTGTCATACACCTTTTGATGTTCAATAAATATTTGATAGCAGACACACTCATATGATTATATGCCTATGCCTGAAGACTCCGCTTAGCACCAACATCCTGAACTAGGGTTCTGTCCATTAGCAACATATACAATTTACATAGGATTTCAATTCAATGCAAGTAAATTCTAACCTTTTTTTTTTTTTTAAACTACAGCAAAGGAATCAACATCTTCTTCACCGTTTCACACACCTGGCTCTAGGGAGCAGGCAGCGGGGCTGCCAAACTCTAATGTGTTGGGGCCTCTTTTCTTTCCACATTTAGGTAATAATCACCATACTTGTTTTCTCACCGTCATCATCTGGACTATCCGGCAGCCATTGTCTGGGCTTCGGAATGTTTGTAAGAGGCAAAGGAGCCGGTGAACTGTGAGCTCAGGATGTTGGCACATAGGAGGGAACAGAGGCAGTCAGGTGGGCATTGCTGTGCACTCCTTCCATTACAGTATCCTTTCTTCCTGCCTTCCTTTCTTTCTTCTTCTTCTTCCTCTTCTTCTTCTTCCTCTTCCTCTTCCTCTTCTTCTTCTTCTTCTTCTTCTTCCTCTTCTTCTTCTTCTTCTTCTTCTTCTTCTTCCTCTTCTTCTTCCTCTTCTTCTTCTTTTGTTTTTGTTTTTGTTTTTCAAGACAAGGTTTCTCTGTGTAGCCTTGATTGTCCTGGACTCACTTGTAGCCCAGGCTGGCCTTGAACTCCCAAAGAGCCACCTGCCTCTGCCCCCCAAGTGCTGGGATTAAAGGCGTGTGCCACCACGCCTGGCTCCTAGCATCCTTTTACAAAAGAGGTAACATGAACAGAACTCTTGGAGAGGAAGGCACAGAGCCGCAAGCAGAGGTGAGTCTCTCACACTGAGGCTTACAGATTTGAGTTTTGTCATTATTTTTCAAAGATCTATTTTTATGTGTATGAGGGCTTGGTCTGCATGTATGTATGTGTGCCATGTGTTTCATGTCAAGGGGGGCCAGAAGGTGTTGGATCTGCTGAAACTGGAGTTACACACAGTTGTAAGCTACCACGTAGGTGCAGGGAACCAAGCCTGGGTCCTTGTCAAAAGCAACAAATGCAGCCTAGTGTGGTGGCACATGCCTTTAATTCCAGTACTCAGGAAGCAGAGGCAGGCGGATCTCTGTGAGTTTGAGGCCAGCCTGGTCTACAAAGCCAGTCCAGGACAGTGAAGGCTACACAAAGAAACCCTGTCTCAAGAAAAAAAAAAGTAGCAAGTGATCTTAACTGCTGAGAGCCATCTCTCCAGTCCTATTTTGTTATTGTAGACAAAGTCACTCTGTAGCTCAGGTTGGCTGGGAACTTTTTTTTTTTTTTTTTAATAGTTTTTCGAGACAGGGTTTCTCTGTGTTATCTCTTTTTATTTTTTATTTCTGTGTAGCCCTGGTTGTCCTGGACTTGCTTTGTAGACCAGGTTGGCCTCGGACTCACAGTGATCCGCCTGCCTCTGCCTCCTGAGTGCTGGGATTAAAGGTATGAGCTACCACGCCGGGCTCCATTTTATTTATTTTTAAGCCAAATAAGAACCAAGAACCAGGGTACTATACTTGTAATCCTAGCACTTTGGAGGCCAAAGCCAGTCTGTACTGCATAAGGGACACTCCAATTTATGTGTGTGTATGTGTGTGTGTGTGTGTGTGTGTGTGTGTGTGTGTGTGTGAGAGAGAGAGAGAGAGAGAGAGAGAGAGAGAGAGAGAGAGAGAGAGAGAGAGAGAGAGAGAGAGAAATGATGCCTTGTTGGGTGTCCTCTTAACTCCTCCTGACTTACTTCCTTGGGTCATGTTCCCGGTTGCTCTGTATAGGACACTTAGGACTCTGGATTCCCAACTGTAGGATAGTCAAGGCTGAGGAGCTCTTCTGGCCTTATGCTGAAGGAGGCATTATTTTATTATTATTATTATTTTTACTTATTTATTATTTTGTGTGTGCACATGCCATGTCACACATGTGGAGGACGACATCTTGTAGTGAGTTCTTTCCTTCAACTACATGGGTCTCAGGGACTGGATTCAGGACCACAGGCTTAGTGGCAAGTACCATTGTGGGCCTGAACCCTAGCTCTTTTTATTTGTTTATTTTTTGTTTTGTTTTGTTTTTAGAGACAGGGTTTCCCTGTGTAACCTTGGATGTCCTGGACTTGCTTTGTAGACTAAGCTGGCCTTGAATTCACAGTGATCTACCTGCCTCTGCTCCCTGAGTGCTGGGATTACAGGCATGTGCCACTATGCCTGGCTTGAACCCTAGCTCTTGATGCAGAGACTTTTTCCCTCTTTCTTCCTTATTTCCTTTCTTTCTTTCTTTTTTTTCTTCCTTCCTTTCTTTTTCCATTCTAGACAGAGTCTCTCTACATCTCCCTAGCTGTCCTGGAATTATACATGTAGATCAGGCTGGCTTCCAACTCACAGAGATCCGCTTGCCTCTCCCTTCTGATTGCTGGGATTAAAAGGGTGCCCTGCCACACCCAGCCTGATGGACAGGTTTTTAAGGATACAACTGAGCTTCATACTACAGAAAACAACAATGATGACCTTTTATGTTCAAAACTGGCATTTGAGGGGCTGGGGAGAGAGCGCAGTCAGCAAAGTATGTGCTGTATAAGCCTGAGGTTTGGAGCTTGTTCCCTAGCATGTGTGTGTAAGAACAGGGCATGGTGGCGTGCAGTACACATGTGCAAGAGTAGGCATGATGGCATGCACTGGGCCAGGGAGGTGGAGACAAGAGGATGTTTGGGGCTTGTTCAGCCAATCCAGCCGAACTGGTGAGCATCAGGTTCAGTGAGAGATCCTGTCTTTAAAAATCAGGTGGAGAGCTCTCCCTCTTACTCTTCCTCTCTCTCTCTGGAGTACCCCTCCCCCTTTCCTTCTCTCCCCATGCTCATTCAATAAACTCCTCTACAACATCAAAAAAAAAAAAAAAAAACAGGTAGAGAGTGATGGAGGAAGACCCTCAGCATCAACCTCTGACCTCTACTAGCATAATTATGTACACACATGAAGATGCATCACACACACACACACAGACACACACACAGACACACACAGACACACACACACACACACACACACACACACACACACACACACACACCAAACCTGGATGGAAACAACAGTATGGAAACTAATTTAAGAAACAAAACTGATACTTTAACTCAGCTATGTTTAAAATACAGACCTCAACTTCAAGCTCTACGAGGGACAGCCCACCTTTGAATAACACAGCAGAGAGAGTGTCTACCTATTGGGAGGTAGAAAAATCCCCGTGTAATTTTAAATTAGCTACACAGCCTGCTGTTGACTTGAAGTTACTACCAGAAGGTCTATGTACCATATTCTGTATCACATATTGTAAAAGAGAAAGTATATGGAAAAGAGCTTCTTCAAACCTGGGGGTGGTACACACCTTTAATCTCAGCATTTGGGACGCAGAGGCAGATGGATCACTGTGAGTTTGAGGCCAGCCTGGTCTACAGAGAGAGTCCAAGAAAGCCAGGGCTATTATACAGAGGAACCCTGTCTCAAAAACCCAAAATAAATAAATAAATAAATAAATAAATAAATAAATAAATGAAAAAGAAAAAGAACTTCTTTTTTGAAGCAGGTCTCACTATGTAGCCCAGGATAGCCTTTTACTTGCAATACTTGTGATCCTTCTGCCTCAGTGCTGGGATTATGTGTGGACCACAAGGATTGGGGGAAGGTCACTTTTTATTACAATGCACAAGTTTCTGGAGAGCTGAACTGATAGATTAGTGGTTCTCAATCTTACTAATACTGCGCAACCATAACATTATTTTTGTTGCTATTTCATAACTGTAATTTTGCTACTGTTATGAGTCATAATGTAAATATATGATGTGCAGGATATCAACCTGGGGTCACGATGCACAAGTTGAGAAGTGCTGTACTAGATCAATGTCCCATTTGCCGTGGATATCCACAGCCCTGGTTGAAATAGCAAGAGCAGGTGACTGCACCATTAACAACATGCAGTACTTGGTACACACCTGGGCATAGCACCCACTTCCTTACAAGCCACATCAAAACAGTCAGCTGAAACCTATTAACTTGTTAATTATTCAGACACTGTGTCCATAAACTTAAAGGAAGTTTAGGTTCTTTTGTTGTTGTTGTTGTTGGTTGGTTTTGTTTTGGTTTTGGTTTTTTGAGACAGGGTTTCTCTGTGTAGCCTAGGTTGGCCTCGAACTCAGAGAGGTCCACCTGCCTCTGCCTCTCTAGTACTGAGATTACAGGTACATGCAACCATGCCCGGCTTTTTGTTTTGTTTTGTTTTTGTTCCCCTTATGATGCTAAGATCCCCAAAGTTCTTGGGCTGAAAGGGTGCCTAGGAGGTCATTCAAGAGCATGGCATGGATGCTCTTCTAGAAGTTTCAAGTTTGGTTCCCAAGTCAACTGTTTGTATCTCTCGCTCCAGAGGCATCCAACATCCCTGGCTTCCTCAGGCACTTGTACTTATGTCACACACACAATACATGCAATTAAAAAAAAATCACCCCCAAAGGTCCTTTGCACTCTTAGCCAAAACCTCTTGACTGAGCCTGCTTCTGCCCAAATCACGCAACTTCTGGCTGAATGCCTCAACTAGCTGTGTCCCTCAGATCTCCAATCCCAGCTTCACTCGTACCCGAGTGTCCTTCTCTGAAACCAGAGGGCTAATGTCAAGGCACCTGGACTCAAAGAAAAGTTAACTGAACAGATATAAATAGAAGAGACTGTTCTGAACTCATGGGCTTCCATTATAGCTAAGGATGAGCCCTCACTCACTGACCTACACAACCCTTTTCCTCATACAGCTCCATTTGAACAAACCTATTCCTACACGGGCTGCTAGTGTGTGCCTCAGCATTCTTACATGGCAGTATTAAGATCCGTGAATGCATGCATGCATAAAAAAAAAAAAAAAAGGTCCATGCATGCATAGAGTAACTGCTTGGTGGAATTAGACTTCCTCTGCAAGAGTGGCACATCACTGCTTGTATATTTTATATACATTCAAAAACTTCTATATATGATGACACATCTTTTTTTTTTTTTCATGTTACACTTCCAAGAAATGCCTCACTCTGTAAAGCATTTCTTCAAAAGACTGATGTTCTTTCATGGTTATTTCCTGGTACCAACTCAGTGCGGGCGAGCTGGAGTCAGGGGACAAAGTGCTGATGTGCGTTACAGTCTGGATGGACCTTCAGGTATTATTTGAAGTGAAAAAAGGCCCCAGCTTTCAAAGCCCACAAATTGCTAGGCTTTCATTCATCTGAAACCAAACATAGACCTTAGAGACAGAAAGTAACAGTTTAGTGGGTGGGGGTGGGGATGGGTGGGTGCTGACGGCTCTGAGGTTTCTTACCAGGGTGAAATGAGTGACAACAGTCTGTCTGCAACTTGATGAGTACGTCCAACACTCCCTGAGCTGTGCACAGTGAGGGCAAATTATATGATGTGTCAATTGGTTTTAATTTAAAAGAATGAGTAAATCAAAAATAAAATTTCAAATGTAAATCTGAAAATTTAAATCTATCTACACCCCTGCCCTCCCCACCCCCCTCCCCCTCCCCCCCCCTCATCCCGAGTCTCTCTATGTAGCATTGGATGACCTGGAGCCTGTTCATAGACCAGGCTGGCCTTGAACTCCCAGAGATCCCCCTGTCTCTGCCTCTCAAGTGCTGAGGCTAAAGGTTTGCACCATCAGGACAGGCTTGCTATGTTTTTTATTGGTCATGTTGGCTTACTGTTTGAGAGCCTACATGTTTAATGTTTGCTGACTGAATGTTAAGAGGAAGGAATGGAGGGGAGGTCAGGACTTAGAATTCGGGGGGGGGGGGGGTGAGGGCATTACTAACTTTTTTTTTTTTGCATGTATGTATTGTTCCTGTGTGTATGTGGTCATGTGTGGGCACATTAGTACATGCAGGTGAACATAAAGTTGTGTAAGTGTGTAGAGGTTTCTCACCTTATTTACCAAGGCAGCCGGTCTTGAACCTAGAGTTCACTGACTGAGCAGTCTAGCTAGCCCGCTGAGAACACTTAAAAAACATAGAAAATCCCACGGTTCCTGTTCTCTGCCTCTAAGCACGGTTCACAGTAATTATCCTTTACAGAGCAAGGCGGCACTAGGGTATGAGTGACGTGGGAGACCATGAGCTGAATCCAGGGACCCTGTTAACCGATGTAGAAACTGAGATCCCCAGGAGGAAACGATTTGCTGTCACCTAGAAGCAGCAAATTGCTAAGAAAACGTTTTCCCGAGCTGTCTTTGGTGCATTCTGACAGTCTGGTCTGGGAGTTGTGGGGGAGGAGGGGAGGGGGTCAGGGGGTTGGCGTAGCAGTTTGAGGTATTCAAGGTATTCCTTGTTTCAGCAGGAAGCTTTGATTTGTGGCTTCTCTCCAGGTCCCCGCCCCCCCCCCCATGACTAATCTCAGACTTCTCTCGAAGCAGTTACAGACAGATGGTGAGGTATGGGTAAGATCCACTTGGTGCAGTGGTGCCAAGGCAACCAGAGCCTGCAAAACCGGCACTATGTTTGTTTTGGTAATTCCCGTTTTCCATGTAGGCCAGCCTGGCCTGGAACTTGCTACACAGCAAAGGACGACCCCCTGATCCTCCTCTGCCCCAGACTTGTATCACCCCAGGCGAGTGTTTTGTTTTTGTTTTTAAATTACTCTGCCTTCCAGTCCCTAGCCAGTTTCTTGAAAGAGGACTCAAGGCGGGGCGTGGTGTGGTGGCACATGCCTTTAATTCCAACAGAGGCCGAGGTAGGTGGATCTCTGTGAGTTCGAGGCCAGCCTGGTCAAAAAGTGAGTCCAGGACAGCCAAGGCTACACAGAGAAACCCTGTCTCAAAAACAAACAAACAAACAAACAAAGAAAAGAAAAGAAAGAGGACTCAAGCCTCAGTCCCCAACTCATCTCTTGTGGACCTACTGCCCTTGCTCCAGCTAAAGCTTTTAGGGACAAGTGACTTCTTTCTTGGACCCCACACTCTGTAGCCAGGCCAAGTCATCTAGGACGCCAGACTCCTCACTCTGCGAGGTGCGAGAGGGAAGACTTCTAGGACCCTGCGGCGTCCTGATTGGCTGGAAGTTTCCAGACGCTCAAGAGCGGACTTGCAAGCTCAGGTCTCCTACTCCATCCAGGTTACCAAACCAACTTCTTAACGGCACCGCACACAGGTGCTTTTGGGGTGCTAACCTGCACCTGGCGCGCCCAGCTCTCTGGTCGATAACTTGCACGAACTAAGTACCCTCGAGGGCGAATGGGAGGGTCATGCAGGCTGGTAAGAACCAGAGGTTCGGAGTTGCGCCTCGCGGCGCGCAGGCGCACTGAGCTCTCCACGGAGGGCTCCGGGGTACAAAGAGCGTGCGGTGCTCTGGTCAGCTTCCCGATCAGAGCCGGGGCCGGTGTGTGTCCCTTCACTCGGCAGCTCCCGGCAGCCGCAGTGTACTCAGGACCGGCCCGACAGGATTCTGCTCCGCGCTTGTCTTGCAACTCGCATTTGATTCTGGCGCTGCCTGAGGCCCCGCCCAGCGCCTCCCAGTCCCGCCCCACCAGCCGCCCGCCCTGCGCCAGCTCCAGATTCGCCGCGCTGGAGGTGAGTAGTTCTGCGCTCCTGTCCCCTGCAGGGATGATCTAGGGCGTCTGGGCTCCGATCCTGCCTCAAGCCAAACCGGTGCCCAGTCTCGCACTCTTGGCGCGTGCCTGGGCGCACGGCGACACTAGCCCAGGGATTGCCCGAGGAAGGTAGGTGGTGTTGCCTCGGCTAGCAGTCGCCTGGGATCACCGCTGGCGCTGGGAGGGGGCGGCGCCTACTGACCCGGAGTGGGGCGCGCTGGCCCTTTGGTACCCCTTGGCCCTTTCAGAGCCGAGGTGTAGTGCTGTGAGCTTTCCCGAGCCGTCTCGGAGTAAGATCGGTGTACAGTCTGTCTGGAGGGAGCGGCGATTAGTACTCCTTTATCCTGGTCCTGGAGTGGCAGGTGGCCCTAGCTGGTGCTGTAGGATCTGGGCGTGGGGGAGGGGTGGGGCGCGGCCTTTAGGGACGGCCCTAAGCTCAGGGACTGGTGTAGGTTCCCGAGGACCTGCGTTGTCAGGTCCATCTGGGCCGGTGGCTGCGTCCCGAGGCACAAAACACTTGGTCGTGCAGGCACGTGGGGGAACCTTGCGCTCCTGAGTCGCGGAGCTAGTGAGTCTCTTCCCCTCACTGTGTCCCTTTGCAACTTTCAAAGGCAACTTTTCGCGGGCAGTCGGGCAGGAGCTGATTGCGCGCAGCTGACTTGGCGCAGGCCGTGTCGCTAGCGTTGACAGTGTTCTGTGGCGTCCCCCAGCGCTTGCTTTCCGCACGTCCTTCTTGAGGGTCGGTGTATCTTATTAATGTATCAATCAAATCAGACAGAGAGCCCGAGACTAATCAGGAATGTTGAACTCACAGATTAATGACCTTGGTCGTCACCTGGGCTAGTTAGGAATCAAAGTCTCGTTGCTTGTTTATAGTTAATGGTGAGTTTGTTCGAGGTGATTTTTATATATTGTTAATCTTGTTTCTCTTTGCATTGCTCTCCAAATAGGTTGTTGGGCCCTTCCACCTTTAATCTATTTAAACGTATTTATTTTAAAAAGTTGAGATGTAATAAACATCCTCAGTATACCTTTTAAAAATTCATGAGTCATTGGCTTTTAATATAATCATAAAATTATGCCATCATCAACGCTAACCAGAAGGTTTTCATTGCTTCCCATCTCCCCACAAAAACTTTAATCCAACCCCTAGACGGTCTGCCATGTCTGCTGCTTCTCTCGTTGTAAGGAGTCCGAGGTGGCGCGGGGGGGGGGGGGGGAGGGGAAAGATAGTGGGAAGACACGTGATCAAGCTTTGCCTGTTTTACTGTTAAATTTTGGTATACGTGCTGAGCAGGGCGGCTATATATGTGGCAGTTGCTTGGGGGAGATTAGAAAGGTCGAGGGTGGAGGAGTGTCTGCTTGTGCCGGCGGAAGGGGAATTCATTTAGCTCCCGGCGGCGTCCAGGGGTCCCTTGGTAATCTTTCTGAGCCCCAGGGTTGCTTTCTCCCCAGGTCGAGACTGAGTTGCTATGGAAAAGTGAGTCCTGGCTGGGGTTTGGGCATTGGGATGGTGGCGATGGCGGAGGGACTTCAGAAATCAGAGAGCATGCCTGTTCACTTAGGAGAGAGATTAAAGAGGTGGCGGGTGGGGGGCTTTAAATTTAAAAGCAATGATTGGTTGTTTTTTTTATACTAGGGTTCCAACTCAAGGCCTCAAGCATGCTAAGTATTTTACCACTGGGCTCCACTCCCAGCGCCTAAAAGTACTTTTAAAATGCTGCCCAAACCCGGCTGGGAAGAAACTGCTTGTATTGACATTAACAAAAACTAAGTTGGTAATCTTGTGAGCACTGGAGCTCTTGAGGCATTTTCTTCAGGGACGTTGAGGGGAAGGGGTCTAGGTGGGAGAAAGTAAAGGTTTGGGGAGGCAGTTCCTCTTACGGGCTGTGTGGTATTCCACCCGAAGCCTGGACCACACTTTATCCGTTTTAGGATTGTAACAGTTTATAGTTTTTGTCAGTGGCAATTGGGACTTTGAGCCTGTGTATATGCATACATGTGTTCATGTGTATTGGGAATAGGAGTAAAGTTAGGAGTTCTGAGCTAGTGTTGGATTAGATGATACTGTCAAATAGATTTCCAAAGTAGGGCTTTTGTTTGTTTGTTTGTTTGTTTTTTTATTTTTTAAAAGCTTTATTATACTTGGCCTTAAATGACAATAGGAGATTTACATTGGTGCCATCTGTTTATATGAAGTCACAATTCTAATACTTTTGTAGTGTTTCTTAAACATATCTTAATAGTTTTGAAATAGTTATTAAAATACCATGAAGTGTGTGTGTGTGTGTGTGTGTGTGTGTGGTGTGTTGACATAGGATCTCATGTAGCCCAGGCTGGCCTCAAACTCACTGTTTAGGAGAGGGTAGTTTTAAACGTCCAAGTGCTGAGATTGCAGAGCTGTGTCACCAACTTCAGCTGAGGTGGGGGGGGGGATGACTCTGGATGTGCTTTCATGTGACAATAACCATCTGGTCCTTGGGAATGTTTACCAATCATCTCATCCTTGGGAATGCTTACTCATTCTTTGGAATGGAATGCCTTGCTGCAGAAAGCATCTTTGCGTGTAGTTTTTCTCTCGTACCTGGTTGTTTAGTAGGTGGGGCTTTTCCTTTGTGTGTCTCCCGAGTCCTTGTTGTTACAGTGCTCCCTGCAAAGCCGAGGAACCTCTGAACCTAGTGTGGAATTCAGTGGAGACATCTTTAAGTTGGTAATATAGTACAGCGAGAGGGTCTCTTGAGGGTTGAAATGCTATTTCTGAAGACAATGGCGAGGTCGACCCTGGTGGCTTCCTTCTGAACAGAGTAAATGGCAGTTTCACTGAGCAGTCACGTTCAGTGTTTCTTTGTGTGATACTTTGTGGCAAAGTCTCTGAGCCAGCGGCTTTAGGAGATAAAAAGAAGGATCTTATTATAAAGTGAGGTTTTGTTGTTTTTGTTTGCCTTGTCCAGAAGAAGTATGTAAAAATGAAAAGCTGGGCACAATTCCAGCTCAGGACGGAGGGTTATTTTATCTGTTTGGTGTCTGAATTCGGAGTCTGGTTCTTCTATAGATGTTAGGAGCGGTTTCTGAGAGCTGTCAGTCTTGGGTCGGTCTTCAGGGGATCTCTGGGGAAAGGAGAAGCCACACGGTGGCAGGGCCAGCACTGTTGGCTTCCAGGACAACAGAAGTGGTGCACGTGGCGTTCTTTGCTGTTCTTTGGGAAGATGGTAAAGAATGGAGCCAACAGAAAAGCAGGGCAACATGGGTTTATATGATGAGAGCCGTTTGATACCTGTACACCAGCCCAGTGAGGCGCCTTTTGAAGACTTGGGCAGGCAGGGGTGGGGTCAGGGGGCTGGGATCCTTGTATGGCTGCTTTGTAGCTGGAGCTTGCAACTTCTTTCCCCTCAGAATTCAGTGGAAATTTACCTAATGGGAAAGCCAAAGTTAAGGTGATGTCCCTTAACTTTGGTAAATAATAATTATACTTCGTTCTGTGACATGCAGGGTCCTGGTAGAGGGGAGGTTCCTTGCAAGCGGGGAGGAACAAAAGTGCAGAGCCGGAATCGGAGGCAGGGGTTAAACTTGCCTCAGTGGGCCCCAGTGACTCATCCTCAGAGGTAGTCTGAATTGGAGGCCAGGTAGCAGGGATCTGGGTGACAGGCAGGGGGACTGTACCTTGAGAACCAGAGACTCCAGGTAGGCTGAGCCATAGAAGTTAGATGCCAGCAATGCTGGGCATGTGATGGCTTTTGAATGGCAGATTGAGATGCCCCCTTTGTCTATGGACTTGTGGCCGTGAATGCCAGCCTGCACATGTTAAGTACTGCTGTTCTGAGCCCAGATCCCCTGACTGGAATGTAGGATCAGTTGCTTGCTCTAGGAACTTTGGTGAGTTACTCTATGTATGTCTCACTCTTCCTGCTGTGAAATGGCATTAATAGGCCGAATGTGTGGCATAGGTCTGTAGTCACAGAGACAGGGGATATTGGACTGGTCGTGAGTTCAAGGCCAGCCTGGGAGAGATACCCGTCTCCAAGTACAAAATAAGCCAATCGCTTTCCTCAAGTTTGTTGCGAAGGTTACAGGAGCTAAGCTTCCTGGTGATTGAGGCAGCCACTGGGGGCCTGCTCAGCAACACTAAAGCCTAGCCGAAGAGTTGCTGCTCCATCTGGTCTGAGCTGTTTCTAAATTCTGAACTGTAAGATTTCTAACATTTTCGCAGTGCAATTCGGGCAGACAACAAAGAAAGTGTTTAAATGAAAACGAAGACCCATCATCACTTCTCTCTGATTCCAGCTCAGCTGTGGTCTCTTTTTAAGGGTGATAACATCTATTTCTGTTTTTAGGTGGTTATTAATTAGAAAAACAAAAACCAAACCAACCTACTGCAAATGGTGGGTGGCTTAAAAATAGTTGGCCAGTATTACAGATTCTGTGGGTCAGCGATGTGCACAGGACCCAGTGATCCTGCTGGGGAGGCCACACTGCCTGACACCCAGCTGCATGGAGAGGCTGGGCTCACAGGTGACTTCATTTGTCTCCTCCGTGGCTTAGCTTCCTGGAAGGGTGGTCGAAGGTTGTGTGTGTGTGTGTGTGTGTGTGTGTGTGTGAGAGAGAGAGAGAGAGAGAGAGAGAGAGAGAGAGAGAGAGAGAGAGAGAGAAAATTTAAAGTAAGAAATTGGCTCACCAATTCTGGAGACTGCTAGCATAGGGGAGGCAGGCAGCAGGCTGGGCATGATATAGATGAAAACTGAAGAGCCCTCCCGTCCCCATCATGGATGGTAATTTGATTTTCCTAGAGTCAGCTTACTCTTCTCCAGGAGCAGCCTTTGAGTTCTCACTGAAAACCAACCCCACAGTGGACACCCCCGCAAAGCGGGTGCAAACTCCCTTTACAGCCCACTCCCAATAAAGTTAGGTGATGTCCCTTCGGACAACTGCACAGACTTGGCGGGGGGGGGGGGGGGGGGGGGAGTGTCATAGCATTTGTCACCTTTTAAAACTATTTATCTTCTGTATTTGATGTCACAGAGTTGTGCCCCCGCTTTCCCCCTTTCCTCCCCACCACACACACACACACACCAGCAAGCAATGGAACTGACGTTACTGACCTGCTGTATTCTCTCTCCTACGACTTTTATTAGGTGTATACTTGAGTTCCTCTAGTGGTCCTTACACTTTCAGTTAAAGCATTCCACTGTTTGCGTCTCCCTGGAGATGTGGGGAGCCCAGGTTTGTTGACTGTGCATTGCATGTTTAGGATGGATAAGAACAATGGGATTGGCTTGGGTGAAGCTTCTGTGAGTGCCCCCCCCAACCCCCCCCCCCCCCCCCCCGCAGGCACTGGAGGTGTGATTTGTCTTTGTCCTGGTCAGGTAGGGTCCTGAGCATAGCCAGCACTCGGCACCACTTGAGGAGTTTGATTTCACCCCTTAGGCTTTTAAACTTAGACCTGTTTGCCTTTTCTGCCTTGCACTTTGCATTTAAATGATCGATGCAGGAAGTATGAAGTAAGAAGAACCCTCTCTGGGGACAGGTACAGGGTGTGCTACTAGTAAGCGTCCTCCTGCTAATTTCATTACAGAAGCAATCAGTTAATTGGAAACAATTAGAGTATCGTGTCAGGAGCCCCGGAACTCAGAAGAAGGTGGCTTTAAAAAAAAAAAAAAGTAATTTAGTTAATGGAATTGGGCAGTGGAGCTTTCTCTAAGTCTCAGAAGACACACTAATCCCCGTTTGTATTAGCTGAGCCCCGAGGAGCACAGAACTGCTGCTCTTGTTGGTTTGCAGTTAACTGTTACACATTGCAGATAAAAACCACTTTCTGGGCTTCTTAAAAATATAACTGTTGGCTTGATTTGAGACAAGAATATAAACTTGTATTTGTTGGTAGTTGCGCCACAGTTTTGGTCTCTTGGCAGTGGTCCTGCTGTCTCTGTCTCCGTCTCTGTGTGTGTCTCTGTGCCATCCCTCCCCCATCTTGTAACAGGGTCTCCCTGTGTAGTCTAGACTGACAGTGAAATGGAGATCCTCTTGCCTCAGGTCACCATGCCTGGCTTTGGTTTTTTAAGGAAAAACAACATCAAACCGAGAGAGAGAGAGAGAGAGAGAGAGAGAGAGAGAGAGAGAGAGAGAGAGAGAGAGAGAGAGAGAGAAATGTACGCAGCACTCAGGTCCAAAAGCATTTTCCTCCTTTTTTTTCCTTCCAGCTTCCTCTTCTTCCGTAGCTTAGCTTTCATCTCAATGGAGCCAGCCTTCCCTGTAAAGGTAGCAGCAGGGGCAGCCTTGGGGCAGCAGCCTAGGGGCAGCCTTGGGGGCTGGGGTAGCCTCTCCCTTATCATGTGTTCTATCAAACTCCCTCTTTTTTTCCTCCCCAAGAAACCATAGATCAAGCCAGCCCTCTTCATATGGTCACCCTATACACTCACTACTCTTATTTCTGATATTTAGATTAATTTTGCCCGTTTTGAAATTCATATACATAGTATCACAGGGTGTGACCTTCCATGCCTGGTTTTTCTTGATCTGCGTTGTTTCTAAGATTTATTATCACTCTTGAATAGGGTTGTGGGTTGTTCATGCTTGTTGCTATCTAGGGTTCTATATTTCGATTTTTTTTTCTCTGTGTCGCTTGGCTGTCCTGGGCTCACTTTGTAGACCAGACTGACCTCGAACTCACAGCGATCCACCTGCCTCTGCCTCCCGAGTGCTGGGATTAAAGGCATGTGCCACCACTGCCTGGCTGGGGCTCTGTAGTTTGAATAGCCTACTCTTTATCATTTTATTGTGGATGGCACTGGGGGGGGGGGGAGTGTTTGCCCTTTGTGTTCTAATATAAACAGTGCTGTTGTGATGGCTGATCTTGGTTGTTTACGTGACACACCCGGGAAGCGGGACTCTCGGCTTAGGAATTGTCTCCATCGGATTGGTCTGTAGGCACACGTCTGTGGGTATTTTCTTGATTGATAATTGATAGAGGAGGGCCCAGCCCACTGAGACAGCAGGTGGTCCTCGCTTGCAAAAGAAAGGTAGATGAGCAAGTCAGAGGAGTGAGCCAGTAACTAGCATCATGGCTTCGACTTTAATCCCTGCCTTCAGGTTGCTCTGACTTTCTTTTTTTTTTTTTTTTGGTTTTTTTTTTTTTTTGGTTTTTTTCGAGACAGGGTCTCTCTGTGTAGCCTTGGCTGGCCTGGACTTGCTTTGTAGATCAGGCTGGCCTCGAACTCACAGTGATCCGTCTGCCTCTGCCTCCCTAGTGCTGGGATTTAAAGGCGTGCGCCACCACGCCCGGCTTGCTCTAACTTTCTTCAGTGGTTGTCTGTTAACCTGGAATTGTAAGAGGAAGCAAACTCTGTCCATTCCAGTGTTTTATCACAGCAATAGAAAGGAAATTAGGACACCCGACGTGAGCAATTTTGTACCATTTGTTGTCTTTGCCATGAGCATCTATTTTGGATATATGTCTAAGAGTAGAGTGGCTGAGCCTGGAATTGTGCTGGGGGTAGCAGTTAGGATTCTGCTTCAGTCTGTCTGCCTGCCTATGATGTCATTGCCTACCTGCCATGGGGGTGTGGCCTTGCCCAGGGCCATATAAAACGACCTCTCTCTACTTCCTCTTACTCCTCTCTCTCTCTCTCTCTCTCTCTCTCTCTCTCTCTCTCTCTCTCTCCCCTCTCCCCTCTCTTCCTCTGTCTCTGTCTCTCTCTGGGGCACCTCTCCTCCCTTTCCTTCTCCCCCCCATGCTCATTTAATAAACTTCATATAATATCTGTCACCTTGTATCTATCATTATCTTATTTTTATATATAAAAGTAGGTACTGCCAAAGTGACTTTAGTCACCCCACTTTTCTTGCCAAGGTTTGCAGTTTGTGGCTTGATTTTAGCCAACTGTAAATGCAGGCTATTGAATTTTCCAGACGACTGATGAAGAGAAGCAACCCCAAAAGGTTCACATTCTTTGTATTTTTTAGCATAATAAAATAGAAACCAAAGCAGTTAGTGAGTTCATCTAGAGCTGGGTGTGGCAAAGTTGCCTATGAAGCCAGGATCTTGAGTTCTGGGCCCCTGAAAACCAACCAGCCAACCACCAGGAGACTTATTATATATATCTGCTTCTCCATACTATATAAATCACATTTTTTCATTTTTTCAAGGGATTTATATTTAATCAAAATGGAAAGAATAGAAATGCATTAGATAAACCCAGCTAATCCTAAGAATTTCATATTCAGTGTGTTGTTATATATATGTTTAAAAGTTGGCACGCTAATGCTATTTCAACTTTTATATATTGTGCTAAATTAGCTCATTGATTTCTGCCTTCTGAGGTGACATTTTTTACAGGGACAGTGTCTGAGTCATGCTGCAGAATGGGTCAGGAGGAGAGGGGAAATGGGTCAGGAGGGGGGAGGGGAAGAGCAGAGATCCTCACAGAGGGCAGGGCCTGGCCACCCAGGGTCAGGTGATATTGTGAAGAATCCCAGGCATGGAGGGAAGTTTTTGATGCTCCTTGGAAAAGAGGAGCACATTGTTTTAGGAATGTAACCTGTGGGGTAGACTGCTTGGGCTGTGCTTACTTCCTGATGGCTGTTTTGAGTTGTTTCCTTCGGTTACAAGGCTCCTGTTTTGTCTTCTCAGCTGATTCTTTTTAAGGACTTAGCCTCTTTAAGCATGCCTCGCTTGGCTAGCACCCAATTGATGCTGGTCCGCTTGTGTGTTGCCTTGGCCCTTGGATATAAATATGAGCCAGGAATGGGTCGCTGTGATCTGGAATATCTGTGACACACTTGTGAGGACTGCCCCTGCTGCTTGGTGAACTCGACTCTTGGACTATGTAAGAGGGAATCTGGGCTTCAGCCTGGGATGCAGAGGCAGAGCCTAAATTCGGGAGTGGGAGTAGTTTTCTAAATCCCTATCCGGGAAGTGTGTTGTCAGGATACGGGTGAAGGAAACATTAGCCCTAGCAGGCTGTCTGGGAATATCGGGAGATGTTTAGATAACCCACTGGGGATGGCACCTTCATGCATTGTTTTTGCTAGTTCCCCTGTGAGGCCGTGTGAACTGGGCTGTGTCTTTCGGGAGGCAGTGGAGGGTGGTTATGGCTCCTAAGTTGGGTCTCAGAATTGCTGGTGGTGCTGGGAACGACACAAACATAGGGAAGTACAGGGCAGAGCCCCTAGCTCGTGGCTGTGCAGGGAGGGAGAAGCGAGGATGGCCTTAACAGAGTTACAGAAATATTTGCTAAGACACTCTGAGCTGTAGCAGAAGTGCCAGCAAGTTTGACCTACCAGTCACCACTGTGGTGCCTTAGGCACTGGGTGGTACCTGTCCCTTGGCTGAGGAACCCTTGGTTTCAGTCAGCTGGCCCTTACATTTAAGGGTTAAAGTTGTCCTAGCGAAGTTTGAACCCAGGTGTGTGTGTCTGAGCCTGGTTTTTTTGTTCTCTCACTCCTGTCCCCTCACCCATTTTCAGTTTGGAGCATGAGGGAGCAATGTACCTTGTTCCTCCAATTCAGAAGGTCTGGATCAGGTTTTTTGAAATTAGGTTTCTTGTAGCCATCCGAAAGAAAGAAACTTCCTGTGTATGTGCTCCAGGACACAGGAAAAGCAACTGAAGGCCTTTGTGGCCCCAACTCCCACCCCTAAGCTCATTTTACCTGTTGGAGGATTCAAGAGTCTCTCTGAGACACAAAGTGTCTGTCTGAGGGAGGGAAAACTGTGCCAGCAGTTCACCTCTCAAGGTAAAAATGTGGACAGTTAGAAAACAAAAACAGTTGTTTTTTTTTTTAAATCCCACCTTTAATCCCAGCACTCGGGAGGCAGAGGCAAGCAGATCTCTGAGTTTGAGGCCAGCCTGGTCTACAGAGTGATTCCAGGACAGCCAGGGCCACACACAGAGAAACCCTGTCTCAAAAAACTAAACAAACAAAAACCAAAAAAAATCCCAGAAAATTAAAACACCGAAATTAACAAACAAAAACACTGAAAAATGGGAGGGCCTGGTGTTACATGCTTTTGTTTGCTTTTTAAAAGATTTTTCAAGACAGCCCTGACTATCTTGGAACTCTCTTTGTAGACCAGGCTAGCCTTGAACTCACAGAGATCCACCTGCCCCTGCCTCCCCAGTGCTGGGAATAAGGCGTTGTGCTACCACTCGAGTGGTTTTGTTTTTTCCAGACAGTTTCTCTGAGTAGCCCTGACTGACCTGGAACACCCTCTGTAGACCAGGCTGGCCTTCAATTTTAGAGATCCACCTGCCTCTGCCTCAGAGTACTGAGATTAAAGCTGCACACCTCTAAATCATGTTAGGTACTTGCTTTTTAATCCCAGCACTCAGGAGGAACACTTTGATATGTTTGTGTAAAGTCAAGGGCAGTCTGATCTACAAAGCAAGTCCATGCAATCCAGAGCTACACATCGAGACACTGTCTACCCCCACCCCCAAAAGGGCAGTAGGACCTTAAGGACGCCAACAACCCTGGCCCTGATGATGGCGTAAAGTACTTTCTGGGGGAAAAATTGTCATACCTGTTCTGCACTTAGTAGCAGAAGGAGGTCATAAAATTCTTTTTGTTTTGTTTGTTTTTTGAGACAAGAGTTCTTCTGTGTAGCCTTGGCTGTCCTAGACTCACATTGTAGACCAGGCTGGCCTCAAACTCACAGGGATCTGCCTGCCTCTGACTTCCAAGTAAATTCTGGGATTAAAGGCATGAGCCACCACCTGGCTGGAAAATATTTTCTTAATTAGTGGAAAGGCTCAGCCCATTGTGGGTGTGGTCGTCCCTAGGTTGGTTGCCTTGGGTTCTATAAAAAAGCAGGCTGAGCAAGCCATGGTAAGCAAGCCAGTCAGCAGCTCTCCTCCATGGCCTCTGCAGCAGCTCCTGCCTCCAGGTTCCTGTCTCCAGGTTCCTGCCCTGTTTGAGTTCCTGTCCTGACTTCCTTCAGTGATGTGCAAGTGCTGCTTAATAAAACCTTTTGCTCCATCACTATCAAGTTCTTTTTAATTGGTGTTTGAAATCTGGTTCAAAAGGCCGGGCATGTGGTGCAGCCTTAAATCCCAGGACTCTGGAGGCAGAGGCAGACAATCTCTGTGAGTTCGAGGCCAGCCTGGTCTACAAAGAGAGTTCCAGGACAACAGCCCGGGAGGGATATTACACAGAGGAACCCTATTTTGAAAACAAACAAACAAACAAACAAACTCACCTGGCTCAAATCTTCAGGCCTTGGTCAGATTTTCAGGCAGCCACTAAGAGTAAAAAGCCAAGCCAGACCAGGGACTTACACAGATTTCTGCTTCCCATAAAGTTGGCACAGTGACATTTCCTGGTTTTTCCAGGAGCCTGGGTCTGTCAGTTAAGTTTATAACCTTGATTCTCATTTTATCCCCACCAGTTAGACATTAATTACACACTTGTGCAAGGACGGGCCTTGTTTTCTTTGAAGTCACTATTGTTTTTAATCGAGGTCTTCTAAAGGTCAGCCAAACTAGTAGCTCTGTTCTTGTCCCCTTGCTCTCCAAAGCAGTTGCGCAGAGGGAAAAAGGTAGAAGTTGTTTTCCATTTGTTTAGTCATTGCTTAGCTGACCGGTCTCTATACCTGATGTACACTCCTTCAGGCCACTGTAGGTGGTTAATTCCTTCCTGGTCGTTGAGTTGGTTTCAAGAATGAAGTAGTTGTGTCATGTGCCTTAAATGGTGCCTTAAACAGACGTCATGACATTGAGAGCTCTGCTGCAGGGGACTTTTTTTTTCCTTTGTGTCCAGACTGAACCATGAGATGTGGTCTAATGGTAGAGAGTAAGGAAGCAAATGACTCTTCGTGCCTGTTGGTGGGTCTAGTGGATGGAAGGTAGCCACTGGGACAAGCTTCCCACCAGGAGGGGGTGGGAGTGTAATTAATTCTTGCCATCTGGGAATATAGTACATCACGTAAAAAAAAAAAACGGAAGGGATATAATCTTCCAGTAGAGCAGCAAATAATTGCAAACAGTGTAATCTCCCATAATAGGAAGCTATATTTAATTCAGAAAGGTTTAACGACCTCTATGCCAATGCCGAAACTGTTTTTAGAATTGATTAAAGTGCATTCTGAGTTTCATTTGGAAGAGGTTAGGCCTCTGAAATCTGCCTCGATTCGGAAAACAAGGTCTACCCTTTAGACTGGACCGATTAATCTTTCATGAGCTGGAGAGCTGGGCCCACAGCTTGGTAACTTTCCATTCATTGTTATTAGGAGTCCAGATCTGCATTTTAACCTAGAGACAAGTCAAGTGTTCCTTAGGGTTGGAACTGTATGTAACTCAGTGTCATACAGATTTAGCATATGCAAGTCCCTACATTCACTCATCAGCCCCCCACCCCCCGCCGCCACCCCCACTCCACCCCACCCCCATTTCCCCCTCCCCCCTCCCCAGAAGAAGACCCAACCAACCATAATCATGTTTGTATTCTCTTGGCTTTCGTGTCTGGATTCTTCACGTGCTTCATCTTAGAGTCCAGTGATCTTGTTTAATTGCCTATACTGATAGGATTTTCCCACCAGCTAGCTGGAGACGGAGAGTGCTAGCAAGAGAAGGCTGGACATAGAGGTTAGGGTGATGGACCAGTGGGCAAACGCTTTCTCCTCTGGCCTGAGGACCTACATTTGATCCTCAACACCCCCACAAAAGCTGGGTGTGGCACCGAGTGACTGTAATCTTAGCACCGGGGAGGTCGAGATGGGAGCATCTCTGGGGTTTGCTGGCTATAAAGTCTGGCCAAGTGTGTGGGCTTCACATTCTGCAAGGCACCCTGCCCCGGCAAAAAACAAAAGTAAAAGCAAAGTGGAGAGTGATTGGCGAAGACACCCAGCACTGACCTCTGGTCTCTACATGCATGCGCATTCACAGGCATGTACATGCAGCATCATAGGCAAGTGCATGCTCACACATGACCGTGTACACGTACATGCAAACACACTCACTTAATGATGAAAATAGCATTTTAAAGGACCTAATAAATGTGCCATGACATTTTTCTTTTTAAAAAAATAAGGTTGCTAACAGAACCTCTATCCCCGGTGGTTGCTTGACTTGAGCCATGGTCACTACAATTTTGGTCACTTGTTGATAGCCAGCCCTTGGACTGTGTCTCCTTCTGTGCTGTTTGCAGACGGAGTTCCAGGGATGGCAAAACAAAACAAAAACACAAAACAACAAACAAACAAAAAATCAGAGTACCACCAGAGAAAGAGGATTTGGTTTTGAAGGGTGCTACTTCCGCAGAATTATTCCAGGATTCATGTGCCAGGGTGGTGACTGCTCATACCGGGAGGACACTGTGGCAGATCCACGTACAGGGAGAAGCTGTGGAAGAGAACTGCGTCCTAAAGCACTTCGCTGTTGGTAACTTGTCTCTAGCAAATTCAGAATATGCACAAGTGCTTTCCAGGCTTTCATCTTGCTGCCATGGCTGAGCACTTAGTGGGCAAGCTTGTAGGTTAGGAAAGGGAAACGTGGTCTGAGCATCAAGGAAGCTTGGAGCTTTGTGTCCCAGGCATGGCAAGACCAGAAAGAAGGTCTCCACTGTGCTGCCAGCTACACATAGGCTTGTTTGCATCTTCACCATCAGGCCTGTTCGTCCCTCAGCTGAGGAGGGTGCCCTTCCATCCCATCTGCTGTTTGTGCTCTCGCTGCAGCTCTCTAGGATTTGTATTTTACTTACTCCCCTCCAAGTCTGGCTGGATTTCAGAGTTAAGTTTATGATGATGAAAAAAAAAAAAAAAAGAAAAAAATGCGTTTGCTGAAAGAGTCTTTATAGGGCCTTTCTACCTTTCCATTTTAGAAGTGAGAAATGATGCTCAGTATGGTGGTACATGCATGTAATTGTTGCACTCTGGAGACAGAGGTGAGGTGAGGGGTAGGGTATGGCAAGTTCAGGTCTAGTCTATTAAACATAGCAAGTTCAAAGTAGCCAGGACTATACTGTGGGACTCTAATCTCAAAAAACAAACAAACAAACAAACAAAACAAACAAACAAACAAAAAACAAAGACAAGTGAACAGGAGGTTTAATGGCCTCTGTATGAAATCTTCATTTCAGCTACTCTTAGTGGGTGTGTGCTCAGGGCACCTGGGATACCTATCCCTAAGTACCTGGGGTACTTAGCCTCGGAGCAAACCTTTAGATGAAAGAACAAGGGAGTTCCCAGTGTGCTTTAAGATCTGCCCCCAGGCCTGGGACTAGAAATGGACCAGAGCTGGCAGAAGGTACATAGCGGAATGGTGAGGTTAGGGAGAACATTGACATACAGTTGCATACAGAATGAGGCTCGGAAATTGAATGACCCCCCCATCAAATATTGCCATCTCTGTGTGTTTGTGGGGTAGTTATTGAGAACTCTTGGGGCGGGGCAAGTTGCCATTCCTGTCATTCCCTCATCCAGATGTTTGTCTATGGGGAGGCCATCTACTTAAGAAGGAGCCTAGGATCAACTCTTTAATTTCACGAGACTCTGGAGTTCTGACTGACAAAGTGGTTGAGCCTGTCACTGGTGCCCAGGATGCTGAACTCTGGGCGCTTCCCGGACAGCTGACCTGCCCCAACTGAGTGAAAACTTGTTTTCTGTGAACTAATAATCATTGTGGAGTTCTAAAGGATCTTGCGTGTTGGCTCCAGGAGTGCTGAGTAGTGTACTAGCCTTCCCTCTGCTTTGTGACTTAGCATGGTGAGGCTTCTGCTTGCATTGTAGTTAGGAAAGGTCACGGGAAGTCTTCACAAGTTGCTGTCCCTCTTCTCTGTCCCAGAAGCCCCCTTTTTGCAGAGAGATGAAGAAAATGCTATTAGGAAATGTGGGGACCCCCCTTGGGAAAATAAGTGATTTATTAAATGATATAAAACCTGTAAATCAAGCTGGTTCCGTGGCACACACCTGTAATCCCAGCACTCAAAGAGGCAGGTGGATCTCTGTGAGTTCGAGGCCAGCCTGGTCTATTAAGCCAGTCCAGGACAGCCAAGATTACAATAGAGAAACTGAGTAGGGAGACAGGGACCAAAATAACTGTAAACTAGTCCAATATAGTCCCATTGTTCTGAATTTTGTGTATTTTCTGTTTTAATTAAGATGTATGAAGTTTCAGGACCAGAGAAATTGCTCAACATTTAAGAGTACTTGTTACTCTTACACAAGACCTGGGTTTGATTCCCAGCACATGGTGGTTCACAACCATCTGTAACTTCGGTTTTTAGGAGATCTGATATGCACTTCTGACCTTGGAAGGCACCAAACACACACATGTGATGCACATACTACATATATACATGCAGGCAAAACATCTGCCAGGCATGGTGGCGCACGCCTTTAATCCCAGCATTCAGGAGGCAGAGGCAGGTGGATCTCTATGAGTTTGAGGCCAGCCTGGTCTACAAGGGGAATCAGGACAGCCAAGGCTACACGGAGAAACCCTGTCTCAAAAAGTCAAACCAAACCAAACAAAAACAAAAAAACACAAAATGCTCATACATAAGATAAAATTAACAAATTGAATAAATAAAAAAGATGGACGAAGCTTCATCTAGCTTTGAATGCTGCCTCAGGTGTTTTGGAACAAGGTTACACACAAGGATGAATAGTGTACTAACTCTTGTCAGTTAAGATTTTATGAAGGGGCTGGAGAGATGGCTCGGTGGTTAAGAATACTGGCTGCTCTTTCAGAGGTCCTGAGTTCAATTCCCAGCAACCACATGTTGGCTCACAGCCATCTATAATGTGATCTAGTGCCCTCTTCTGGCCTGCAAGTGTACATTCAGATAGAGCACTCATATATAAAATAAATAAATCTTTTTTAAAAAAAGATTCTCTGTTCCAGTGTCCCGTAGTCTCCTTGTTTTCATCAGGTTCAGAGAATCCTGGGACTCCAGTCCTAGTAGTCAGCCTCAGAGCAAACCCTTACCCAAATGAAAAAGCAATTCCCAGAATGCTTCAGGGACTAGGGACCTCAAGTGGGCTTGACCTAACTGAAGGCAAACACCAGAGTGGACTGTGCTACAGGTCAGATCTAGAAGGGAATTTTGAGTTGGTAATGTTCTGATAAGTTGCTTTGATGTCTAACCCATCTCCGCCTCCAAACTCTGAATTGTGTCTCTCTGGGCTAGCAGGTGTGCCCTGCATCGGCTGCTCCGGCTGCTCCAGCTTACACTTCACTGCCCTTCTGTACCCTCAGAGCTTTTGGGAGCCAAGCCTGAGTTGGCCAAAGCTAAACACCAGCTCTAATAGATTGTTGCCCCTCCCGGTGCCTTCTCTGAGCTTTACGTGCCATCCTGCCTTTGTGTCTAGTGTCTGATGAATGAGCAGACAGGATCCTATTAGAAGTCGGGAGTCCTGGTCCTCCTGCTCCCGGCCCGGCCCCTCCTTTGCTTTTTTAACCTGGCTTTGCTATAGACTGCAGACCCCCCTGATGGCCTTGCCTTGGTCCTGGGCTTGAAGTAGTACTGATTTTTCCAGTCATTTTCACCGCCATTCCTGCCTCCCTCTCTAGCTCCCTCCATGTCTCTCTCCGATTATCTCTTTGCATCCTCATTTGGGTGCCTGGTGACTGCCTCAAGCTCAACTTGGCCAAAATGTAATTCCTGATTTTACCCTAAGCTGCCTCTTCCCACCCTAAACTTATTCTGGACAAAAGCTAGAGGCTCTGCGATCATCTTTAGTTACCTGTTCTGCATTTCAGGTTTAATCCATCCCCAGGATTGGTTGTCCTTCCCAGAATACACAAAGCTGCCTCCCCTCTCTGCTCACAGGCCCCATCTGTTTGCCCCTGTATCACTGCAGTCCGTTGTGGTCCATTCCTGGCAGGAGTCTTTTATAAACAAGTTAGGTAGTGGAGCCATCCAGGCTGGATGCATGCCGGTAATTCCAACACTTTTGAAGAGGAGGCCAGAGCAGGACCTCACTTTCAAGGTAAACTTGGGCTACCTAGTCAGACCCTGGCTGGTTAGAAAGAAAAGGAAAAGCCCAGGATGTGAAACTTTCCTGGTTAGGGTTCCTATTGCTGCAGTGAAATACCATGACCACAAGCAAGTTGGGGAGGAAAGGGCTTATTCGGCTTACACTTCCACATTGCTGTTCACCATCAAAGGAAGTCAGGACAGGAATTCAAACAGGGCAGGAACCTGGAGGCAGGAGCTGATGCAGAGGCCATGGAAGGAGGCTGCTTACTGCCTTGTACCTCATGGTTTGCTCAGCCTGCTTATAGATCCAGCACTATCAGTCCAGGGATGGGACTGGGCCCTCCCACAACAATCACTAATTAAACAAAAAAACAAAACAAAACAAAAAACCCTCCAGCTGGAGACATTTTCTCAGTGAAGGTTCCCTCCTCTCAGATGACTTTAGCTTGTGTCAAGTTTATATAAAACTAGTCAGCACAGTACATCTCAAACTCTGGTTTTGCTTTCTGTTTCCAAAGTGGCCTCCATCACTTTTGACCTGGCTCCTTGACACATTCACCTGCTCTCCTGTCCCCTCCTCCCTTGCTCTACGTCAGTCTTGCCTGTCTGTTTCCTGAAGCCCTCTGTAAGAGGTATTTATTGTCTTGCTAGAAGCATACTCAACTGGAGGTCCTTGCCCAAAGCTACTGTCTCAGTATCTGACGACCCCAAGTGGTAAGCCGTCTTCTCACAGTCTTTTAGCCATTCAGTCTTTTCTTTTTCTCTCAGATCAACCAATAGCTCATTATCTAATGTATGATTGCTTTTTATTCTGTTTACCCTGGTAGAACGTGGGCCTCTGTACCACAACGACCGCCATCTATTAGCGTCTAATGTACATGAGGCTGCAGAAGCAGAGCAGAGCATCATAGAAGTCACTCAGAAAGGTTTCTGTTGGATGACTTACTCATGCAGAGAGAGTCACTGTGCTCACCAGTTCACTGTTAGGGCAGGAATTCCCCGGTGAATATGGGTGTGCATACATGTGGACACACACACACACACACACAGTTAGGAACATTGCGTGGTCCATGATCTTTCCCCCTCTGCTTCAGCTACTGAGATGTCTGAGCCCACCCCCTCCCCACCCCCCATCCCCCGGCAAGTTTCTCTTGTGTAGCCTTGGCTATCCTGGACTCACAGGATGAGGCTGTCCTCGAACTCACAGAGATCTGCCTGCCTCTGCTTCCCAAGTGCTAGGATTAAAGGCGTGCGCCACCACTGCCCAGTGTCTGAGACCCTTGATGGTGATTCGCTGCTGTAAGTTAGTGAAATGAGATGGCCCTGCCTCTCCTTTCCCTTCCCAGCCCTTACTTGATTCAAAGTTCTCTTGTCCCCTCCTTTGCTTACTTGTGACAATAGCTCAACCTTAGGTAATGCATTTATCTTTATTTTATGTGTATGAGTGTTTTGCCTGCCTGCATGTATATGGACCACGTGTATGCTTGGTGCCCTCAGAGGCCAGAAAAGGGCATTGCATTTCCTGAAACTGGAGTTACGGATGGTTTTCTGCTGCCACGTTGGTGCTGGGAACTGAACCCTGGTTTTTCATCATGAGCTCTTAACTGCTCAGCCATCTTTCCAGCTCCTAAGTTAGACATTTGTTGTTAGAACAATCAAATGTTAAGAAAGGTCTGGTGTATAGGAGTTCAAATCTAATCGCCAAAGAGAAGGTGTATTAGACACCGATGTTGCCTCTGCTTAGCTGGTTTTCTTTCAGCTTTCCCTCAAGTCCTGGGCCCTTTCTGGGTTGGTCAGAGTTCTGAACCAGCACTAGGAGTGTGCTGCCTCTCTGTCTCCTTCCCTTGGGTTGAATTATGCTCAGATAGGCATTCACATATTTTGAACTGCTATGGTCTCCTCCTTTGGTTAGTTGGCTCCTCAATGCTTGCTTCTTAAACCTAAGCCCTTAATTTCAGATAGAGCATCTTTTGAAGTATTTCTTGCCACAGTTCAGTAAAGGCAGTTGTTAGCTAAAACTTGAAAGGGTTACCTTCTATGTGTGGTGTGCATCCTTGGCACGGAAGAACGGGCTTTTCACATGTGGGTAGTGTGGGAGGTACCCAAAGCTGTAGAGTAAACATCTTCCTGGAACCTGCTTTCTCTTGAAGTCTTTGGAGGGATCCCTTTGAATTTGGGCAATCCTTGCAAGTTCTTATGCGTGGATGCACACAAAAACTGGTAGTATTTCACGTTCCTGAGTTGGCCACATTGGGGCTAATAACTCTAGTGCACTGTACTTCCTTCTACTTAACCAGGCGGTGGATGTTAGGAACTCTGAATGACAGGGAACCACAAGGGTGGAGTTAGTGTCCCCAAAGTCCTGGTGACTGCATTTCTCTTAGAACTGGAGCTGGGGATTTCGTGGAGCAAAGTATACACCACGGCGGATTTTATCGTGGTATACACCATGGCAGATTTTATTCAAAGGATTAGTGCTTTTTTTTTTTATTAATTGTGCTCCGTTATAGTCATTGGGCTCTTACAAATTTTGTTTTCTGTTTAAGATGCTTTTAATTATATTCTGTGTCCAAACCCACACCTATCCATTTCTCACGAATGAAGTTTGGAAAAAAAAAAAACAAAGTATTGAGGATTCTGGTTTATTTTATGATCTTAGTCATTTCAAAATGATACAAAGTATGGTGTTAATGAAAAGCGCTGAGCTCTTCGAGGAGTGTGGCTCTCCTGGCGTTGTCTCCAGGTACTTGTGCCAGTGAATGAGACTGCAAGGTGATGGTTGTGTCCTGACCCACAAGTAGGAGCTGCTAGACAGCACCAGCAGCCGCGACCCAGAAACCCTCAGCTACTCTCAGCTGCTACTTGAAAGGCAGCTGTTATTACTGGGACAGCACAGATAAAGCCATTTGTTGGTTCTTATTTGTTGGGAAAAGTGAAAATAAAAAACCCTGGACTACCAGATTTGTGCAGGATTTTAGCAATGGGTTATTCATCTATGCGCGCATTGTTTGTTTAATTTTTTGAGGCCTGATGTTACTGTAACCCAGGCTGGCCATGGATTCTTCATTATTTTTGCATACTTAATTTATTTATTCATTCATTCACCTCTTTGTTTGTTTGTTTGTTTATTGAGGCATGATTTCACTGTAACCCAGACCGGCTATGGATTATTTGTGTATGCTTGCGTATTTCATTTACTTATTTATTTAGGCATGATGTCACCATAACCCGGGCTGGCCTCAGACTTGCTATGTAGCTGAGAGTGACCTAGAACTTCTGATCTTCCTGCTTTAAGTCCCCAGGAGCTACAGTTGTCATTGTGTACCACCACGCCCAGTGTATGCGATGCTGAAGGTGGAACTCAGGCTTCGTGTAGCCTAGGCAAGCGCTCTACCAACTGATTTACATCCCCAGCTCATGTTTATATACGAGGCAAGTTCTACAAGGGCTTGATTTAAAAACAGTAGCAGTCTCTTCCACCTGTGTCACTCCCAATATTTTTTTTTTTCTCCTTTGAGGAACTGCTTTCAAATCTCTTGTCTTTTCTTCTCTTGTCATGAAACCACAGGAAATGCTGTTGCTTTGCTGGCTTAGACTCATGAAGATGGTAGTATTTTTTTTCCCATGTGTGTTTGTGTGGCATCAGTGTGTGTGTGTGTGTGTGTGTGTGTGTGTGTGTGTGTGCGCGCACGTGTGTGTGTGCACGCACACGTGTGTGTGCCAGAGGTCAGTACTAGGTGTCTTCCTTGAGTGCTGTCTACTTATTGTGAGTGTTTTGCATGCATTTATGTGTGTCGCCTGTAAGCCTGGTGACCTTGAAGGTTAGAAGAGGGTGTCAGATACCCTGGATTGGGGTCATGATTGGATGTGAATCATCGTGTGGGTGCTGGGAATTGAACCTAGGTCCTCTGTAAGAATAACAAGTGCTCTTATCCCCAAGCCATCTCTTCAGCCTCTACTTTAGTTTTTGAGACAGGGCCTCTCTGATTGACAAAGCTAGCTGTTCTGCAGGTTCCAGAGCTTTTCTTGCCTCTCCACTGCTGGGCGACAGCTGTACCACCATGTCTGGAGTTTTAACGTGGGTGCTAGGTCCAAACCCAGCTCTGCATGCTTGAGTGGCAAGCACTTTACTGACTGTGCTGTCTCCCCAGGCCCCAAATGGTAGTTCCTTGATAAAATGTTCTTGGCTGTCTTTTTTTTTTTTTTTTTTTTTTTTAAGAGCTTTGGATAGTATTTATTCATCTTATACTGTGGAAGAAGGTGAAGATAAATATTTTAACTTTTCAGGGTAGTGGAGGAGGAATGGCTTAGTGAGTAAGAGCACTACCTACACAAGCGTGAGGACCTGGGTTCAAATCCCAGAACCTACCTAAGAAGCCAGATATGGCTGAATGTAGCATTGGGGAATGGAAACCAGAGGATCCTGAGGGCCAGTTGGCCAGCCAGATTGGCTGAATGGTGAGACCCTGTCTCAGGGCTTGTAAGGTGAAGAGCACTAGAAGGAAGATGCCCTGCATCCTGCTCTGGCAGCCCCTGTGCTCACTGGCACACACACTGGTTTCCCTCAGAACCATGAGCATGGACACCCTCAAGGCCTGCTTTTTTATGGGTGGGGACAAAGAAAGTTGATTTTCTTTCTATTCTCTTGGTGAATACTTTAAAGCTCATCATCCCAAGAATTGTGAATGACCCTTTTTATTCATTTTTCTGGGAATACAGTAGCCTTTTAAATTTGGAAACTGAAATTACTTTAGTTTCTGGAACATTTATTCTCTCACACCATCCCCACCCCCATCCCTAACACACACACTTTATTCTCTTTATCAAATTTCTAGTTTCAAATAGTAGTTCCTTAAGAGCAGTCCTCTGCATTTGTTACCCTTTGCCTCCCATCCCACCCAATTTTTGTTTGTTTGTTTTGGTTTTTCGAGACAGGGTTTCTCTGTGTAGCCTTGGCTGTCCTGAACTTGCTCTGTAGACCAGGCTGGCCTCGAACTCACAGAGATCCTCTTACCTCTGCCTCCCAAGTGCTGGGATTAAAGGCATACGCCACCATACTCGGCTATTTGTCTTGGTTTTTAAAATCTCCCCCCCCTTTTTTTTTTTTTTGGTCTTTTGTTTTGTTTTGTTTTGTTTTGTTTTTGTTTTTGCTTTTCTGTGAATTGTCTCAGCTTTACTTGATTGTTTTGTTGCATTCAAGAAAAAAATTTCAAATGGCTAATACATGGCTCAGAGATAAGATCTAATGAAGAGGCTCCCATGCTTCATCCTGGAGACCCTGCTTATTTGACCATTTTGGGCACAGTGGCACAGTAGTTTTTAAATGAACACCCCATATTCTGTTTAATCTGCTTCCCGTTAATCTGGCCTTATTCCATGATGCGGAAGGAGACAGTTTTGCATATGTAATTATTTTGATCACATGGTGAAGGCTGGGTTGTCAGGTGACAAGATACTCAGAGAGGTTGCTCCACAGCTTTCCGCTGAGGCTGGCTTAGCCCCAACCAATGAGGTGCAGACGCTGCTATTTCTCTGGAAGCTTAAAAATTTTTTTATATGAAAAATAGTATCTCAAGTGGTTTTAATATCACCCCCCCCACACACACACACACCCCAGGGATCTCTCTGTGTAGCCCTGGCTGTCCTGAACTCAACTTTGTAGTCTAGTCTGGCTTCTTCAAAGTCACAGGGATCTGCCTGCCTCTGTCTCCCAGAGTGCTGGGATTAAAGGCGTGTGCCACCACACCCTGCTTAACCACCAGTTTTATATGGGCATTTAAACTGGAATCATGCACCATTTAAAGGAAACGAATCAGAGCGTATGTAACTTGGAAGTCTGCTGACCTTGGCTGACTTTCCTCCCTCTCTTTCTCCCTCCCACCCTCTGTATATAGCACAGGTAAGATATACTTAAGTATTCACCTTTGGGATCAAGGTTGGCTTAAATATCAGAACATCTGGCTTTAGAGGAATGAGTACAAAAAGAAACAAAAAGAAAAGAAAAGAAAAGAAAAATCTTTAGATAAAGGGACGAGTTGGGGCAACTCTGTCATTTGAGATGAACTCAGGTGATGAACAGGGTCACTGATGACCTGGGAAACAGAAGCCTCAGATTTAGCTTCATTTATATGAGATGGAAGCGGGACTGGTGTGAGCCAGAGCCTTCATCCTTTTCTTCTTTTTTTCTTCCCGGCTCTCCCCTCCCCCCCAGCCTCTTTTCTTTCCTAGACAGGGTTTCTGTGTGTCCCTGACTCACTTTGTAGACCAGGCTGGCCTCAAACTCACAAGAGATCCGCCTGGCTCTGCCTCTCCTACTGCTGGCATTAAAGGCCTGTGCCACTGCGCCCAGGCCCATTTTTAAGCATTTTTAACTGTAGTGCCACAGTGTTTGGCATAGTCATATTATTACATCAGTATCCTTGCCCAGCGCTCCTCGTCTTCCTAAACAAGCTGCATGTCACTGAACTCTCACCCGCCTTGCCTTCTCCCCATAGACACTGATAGCCATTCTGCTTCCCTGTGGTCATTTTATTTGGATACAGAATTATTAAAAGTCCTCACCAAGCTGCTTGGCTCAGGCACCCAGTTCCACCGAAGCCAGCCCTGGTTTTTTGAGCATCTGGTGAGGGGGCGAACTTTACGTTGTGGAACGTCGCCAGATTTCTGAAGTGTGGATCAAAGGTGTTCTTAGACTAGCATCTTAGTCACCTTGTCTTTCTTACTTTCTTGGCCGCGGAGCCACACTGGCCCCTGAGTTATGATAAAGCATGTGTACACAGCTGCAGGAGAGAGCAGGAGGACGGGGGCTTGTAGAAGACAATAGGGCATCAGCCACCATGTCTTTGCTGGTCAGAACAGTTCTGGAGCTGGATTCTGTCCTACGTGTAGGGATGGTCCTCTTTGAAGAGGGAGGGAGGCCTTCGGAATATTTGCATTGCTTTGAAGTCAGCACCGTGGAGATACTGTGACTTTCTGCCAGTCAGAAACAGGGCTGGCTGTGAGAAGGTTTCTTATGTAGGAACAAAGGTTGCTAAGAGGAGGGGGAAAAAAAAAGAGGGGTTGTAATGACTGTTTACTTTGCCAGGAGAATTTGTTGAACCCCAAGGGCAGTTTAGAGGAGTCATGGCTGAACTTCCCTTCTGCTGAGAGTGTGTCACAGGAGTTAATCCTGGGCTAGGCACGCGAGTTTGGCTCAGGCTTTTTAGAGCTGCTGGCTTGTAGCTTGAGGCTAACTTGTTTAAACTTCAGTTTCCTCACCTGAAGAGTAGACGTAGAAATTGCCACTTTTTGTAAGGTCGGGTAATGCATGCACAGCCACTGAAGGCCGTAGTACAGTCTAAGTACTTCTGTGTGGGGTGCCTTACACCCCTGGGCAGGAAAGATGAAATGGAAAAGTATATATAGTATGTAGTATATATCTATCATTGCAGTGTACATATGATATATAGGTATATACATAGAGATATGTGTGTGTGTGTGTGTGTGTGTGTGTGTGTGTGTGTGTGTGTTGTCGTTCAGGTGTCCAGATTGTCCCTCTTGAAGGTGTCCATTGATGAGAAGTGAAGGACTCTAGAGGCAGAATGAATAAGAAAGCTATGAGGGCCGGGCGTGGTGGCGCACGCCTTTAATCCTAGCACTCGGGAGGCAGAGACAGGCGGAGCTCTGTGAGTTCGAGGCCAGCCTGGGCTACAAAGCAAGTCCAGGACAGTGAGAGCTACACAGAGAAACCCTGTCTCGGGGAAAAAAAAAAACCTAAGAAAAAAAAAGGAAAAAGAAAAAAAGAAAAAAAGCTATGAGAAAGTCGGGCTTTGAACTGTTCCTACATGTTCCTGTTTTCCTTTGAGCTCTAGGCTGGAATTTGCTTTCTGTACTAGCTTCATTATATAATTGTGAGTCAAGCCTCCCCCTTCCCATGTTTACACGAAGCCAAACAAAAACAGTTCAGTTTGGGAGGACCTGGAAGCTGGCCAGCCGACACGCCCAGATTCCACAGTGGGGTGAGATAAGAACAAGTCGCCCAGCACCTTTCCTCCCCTCTCAGCGGTGCTCTTCTGCCCGCGCCCCCCCCAGCAGAGATTTGCAGCACTGGGGTCAGGGACAGCGCTGGGCAGGGATGAGGGCCAGTTCCCCTTGTCTCCTGTGCTGGAGTTTTGCTGTGCATCTTGCTTCCCTTAGGAAGGGCGTTGAGCAAGAACTACATCGTGGGAGTGTGAAGAATAAGCCCTCAGACCAGCCTGACTTGGGGAAATTCAGAAAATGTGACGCAGAAATGTAGCTTCTTGCAGCTTCTGTGACCCCAACAATGGGACTGTTAGGAGGACTTCTGAGGACTGTTCTGTCTTGAAAGCCATATTGTGCTCAGTGAGTACACGCGCCACGATCACGGGAGGGTCCTGGACTCGTAGCTGGGGAGCTGTCGGCTAAGCGATGGACAGGAAGGTAGAAGGTTGGGCAGGGGGCGTCTTCTCAGCAGGAACTTGACCTAGAGAGAATGAATGGAGGAGGTGAGGCCGCGCTAGAGGAGACTGCGCAGATAGATGTGCCGGATTTTATCACTCTCTACTTGGCTTTTTATTTTTAATAAGACTTACATTTTGTTTATTTATTTGGATGTGGGTGTTCACCCACACAAGCATGCTTTGCAATGCACATGTGGGTGTCAGAGGGTAGCTTGTGGGATTCAGTTCTCTCCTTTCACCGTGTAGGTCCCAGAGACTGGACTGAGGCCATCAGTTTGGTGGCAAGTGCCTTCCCCAGCTGCACCATCTCACTGACTTGGTTTTATGGGAAGAGTTCCTGGGGTGATTTCCCCATTGGTTACACAGTAGTCTCCTGGATGACACAATCCTGGGGAACGAGCTATTGTTACCGGGTATGGATGCAAACAGGCAAAAAGCTTTTAGTATTTTTTTTTCTTCTTCCCAGAAAATTTGTGAGAAACACAAATGTCAGAACTGGTTTTTTTGCATGAGGAAAGGAAATTGCTATTCTTCCGTAGAACATTCTACATACGTTTCTATAAAATCTGCTTTGCCTTGCCTTGTTAAATGATTGTTTTCTAGCTTGAGTTTTATGTTATAATTACGTGGGTGGAGGCTGATGGTGGCTGAGGTGGGAAGCCGGGCCTAGGGAATTATGAGTGATGTCTTTCTTTGAGGCTACCCCATCACCCATTCCTGCTGGCTGAACAACCGTGGGACCCGCACATCACTTCCTGTCCAAGTTGGCACCGAGAGTGGCGCAGTGACTCTGCCTAGTGTTCTCTGGCTGCACTTGGCAGGTTTCCAGTCACACGGTCACTTTGAGAATCAACTTAGCCTCCCACTTTGCTTTCTGCAGTCTTGGGCAGCTTCCCCAGACTTTGGTACCTCTGTCCTCTGCATTTAGGAACAGCGCCAACGAGTCCCCAGATTTTACCTTTGTTTAGTGCTGGCTTTCTGAATATCCTCCGTTTGCCTGCTTCCCTCCTTCATGCCAGGTCCCCCAAGCCTTCCCTAGGAGAAATCCTATCACATGGTTTCCTATGGCAGAAAGGAAGACAGAGAACTGTCAGTCATTTTCTTCTCCAAACGTAAAGGAACTCAAACAGCCGTTCTGAGTGTTCACTGTTAAGCCCTGTAACTGAGACTTTTTCCTTGCGTGACCCTGAGTGAACTTTGGAGTAAGCCTCTGCGGGGTTGTTGACCTTGGTCCAGTGGCTAGGCTGTGCAAATGTTCTAAGGAGGTCTCCCTTTTGCAGTTGGAGTGAGACAGATGAAGAGGCTGCCCTGAGCGCCGGGCCCGGTCTCCGCAGTGCACGCGAGCGGCAGACGGGCTGGCACTTTGTTATTTTCTGTTCTCTGCAGCCTCGAGTATTCTCTGAGGTGATATGCGCGGCTTACCATGCTTCCTCTGAGCCCTCACAGTTGCTGGCATTCACGTTTCCATTAACAGGGCCACTCAAGCCGTTCTAAAAAGTTTCTACTGTGTCCCCTCCATTCTCCCAGGCTCCACTCAGTGCATGATTCCAAAGCCACTCGGGGGTTGTTTAACCTTTTAGCGTCACCTACGGCCTCATCTCCTTGTCTGCATCACTTCCACATCCCCGCTGCAGTAGAAATCACAATGTTAGTGCTGAAAAATGCAGGTTCTGATTCTATTACAGTCGATGGGAGCATGGCGGTGGCAGGCGGGCAGGCAGGGCGCTGGAACAGTAGTAGCTGAGACCTTAAATTTTCAGACACAACCAGGAAGTAGAGAGCGAACTCGAAATGGTATGGGTTTTTGAAACCATGAGGACCACCCCTAGTGACATGCCTCCTCCAACCCTGCCAGGTCTTCTAATCCTTCCCAAGCAGTTCCAGCAGCAAATCGGGACCAAACATTCAAATACACGAATCTGTGGGGCCATTCTCCTCAGACCACAGAAGCCCTCTCTCCTGCTCCTGGTTCACGGAGGCAGCCTGCATTCCCTGCCTCATGACCCACCCTCTTCCATTTTCAATTGATAAACTCTATTTATGTTTCTAATTTCCTCCCCCTTTCTTCCTGCTCTTTAGGATTCCTGGCTAGACTGGCCCCGTTTGCTAATCTAGGATATGGCCCCTGTATCAGCATCCTTAGCTTCCGACGGGCCAGCACAGGAATCATTGCCAAATATATTACATGTTCACGGGTTTGGGGATTGGGAGTAGAGCAATTTCCAGAGGTGCAGTTTCCCGCCTGCCGTGCAGAGCAGCGTGTGAGTCAGCTGTTTGGTCTCAGTTTACAGATGTCATTTTCTCCAGGGTTCTTTCACACTGGGCTAGGAGCATGCACCTTGAGGGCCAGTTGTTAGATCAATGGTTCTTAATCTGTGGGTTATACCTCCTTTGAGGGTCGAAGGACCCTTCCACAGAGGTTGCCTAAGGCCATCAGAAAGCACAGAGATTTACATTACAGTTCATAACAGCAGCAAAATTACAGTTATGACGTAGCAATGAAAATAATCTTGTGGTTGCGGGGTGGGGGGGTGGGGGGGGCAGGGCATGTCCCCACAACATGAGGAACTGTAAAGGGTCCCAGCAGTAGGAAGGTTGGGGACCACTGGCCTAGATGAAATGACAATAGAGGCCCCTCCTCCCTGTCTTGGTGACTGAATAAGAAAGGGAAGCAAAGGGACCGCTGGGATTAATTGTGCCGTGCCACCTTACTGTGAATTGAAGGAATAAGCCTGTCATCCACTGCCACCCATTCATCACTGAAATGTGAGTCCCGGTGTATAAAACTGAGGCTTCTCCAAAGTGCTCGTTCTCCTTTGAGGGTGAAGCTAAGGCGCAGTGTTGTTTGATCCCGTGTTCTTTGTTGGAAGATTGGACCCCTCTGTGGCATTTGGCATGTTACTGAGCAAGGTCCCTTGGGGTGTGTGGCAGAAGCCACCCCCCCCCTCTCCTCAAGATACCTGGAATTTGATGCCAGCTCCCATCTGACAGCTGGCTCGCCTGTTGGGCCCTTACAAGCTAGGTCTTGTCTGAGGAAATAATTTGCAAGAAGATCAAAGTGTGGATGGGTTAAATTAAATTTTTTTTTTTTAAAAACAAACTGCTGGTTTGGGAGACTGTAAACACCAATTCTAAAATACTCTCAAGTCCTTGATAAGTAAGTTGATTTTGAGTCTCTTTGTTTTTTTTTGCTTTCAAGATGACTGCCTTCGATTGATGGGTCTCAATATGTTAAAAGAGAACTCTGAAAACCTGAAGCAGCCTATATGTAAGATGAAGCCCAGCAGTAAATCACCTGAAGTTAATGTCCCAGATGATTGCAGCCCCTACCCTCTCAGCAGCCCCCACCCTCTCAGCAGCCCCTACCCTCTCAGCAGCCCCCACCCTGTCAGCAGTGGTTCTCAGCAGGTTGGGGGTGGGGAGTGAGGACTCTCCATTCCATGGGCATTCAGCAATACAGAGACATTTCTGGTTACCGTGACTCGGGAGATGCCTCTGGCATCTACGGAACATATGGTAGAGATGCTCTCAACCTCCCATGATGCCCATGACAACCCCACAACTGACAATTACATGACCCAGAATATCAACAAGGCCTGAGATTGAGAAACCTAGGTTGGGAGGTTTTTCATTTATTGGGTATATTTCTCTTTTCCTCCTCTTCCTATGTTTTCTCCTTCTCTTCCCCTCCCTTCCTTCTTCCCCTTTTCTTTCTTTCCTTTCCCCTCTCTCCCTCCCTTCCTTACTCCCTCCCTCCCATTACTTTTCTATTGCCTGTGCTAAGACACTTTGACCAAAGCAATGTATAGACAAAAGAGTATATTAGGGACTTACAGTTTCAGAGAGTTAGGGTCTGTGACCATCATGGTGGGCAACATGGCAACAGGTGGGCAGGCATGGTGCAGGAACAGTAGCCAAGAGCTCACTTACATTTTGAGACACAACCAGGGGGAAGAGAGCTAACTGGAAATGGTATGGGCTTTTGAACGTCAAAGCCCACCACCCTTTGAAACACCTCCTTCCAACAAGCCGCACCTCCTGATCTTTCCCAAAGGTTAACACCAAGAGAGGACCACACATTCAATTTTATGAGTCTAGAATCTCATTGAAACCACCACACTACGGTCTCTCATTATTGTAGCCCTGGAGAGCTGGAACTTGCTATAGCCACCAGGCTGGCTTCAAACTCACAGAGATCCTTCCTGCTTCCGCCTCCTGAGTGCTGGGACTAAAGGCATAGATCGGCACACTTGGCTGACTTCTTTTTTTGTTGGTTGGTTGGTTGGTTGGTTTTTCGTTTTTCAAGACAGAGTTTCTCTGTGTAGTCTTAGCTGTCTTGGAACTCACTTTTTAGACCAGGCTGGCCTTGAACTCACTGAGATCCGCCTGCCTCTGCCTTCCCAGTGCTGGGATTAAAGGCGGGTGCCACCACTGCCAGGCTGGCTGATTTCCTAGTCCTACTACTGCGTTGAGTTTCCTTGGTGATGGGGATGCTTGGTTTCTCCGTAAAGGAAGCATCTTGCCCTGGGCTCACGTACTCCTTTGTTGTTGCTTGTGGCCTGCATCCTGGTCAAGGTCCTCATCTTTTTGTCCTGGATCAGAGTTATTCAAGACAGCAGCGAGGAGCAAGTGGCAGCCGTGGCAGAATCATCTGGGAAAAGGTGGAAAGAGCAGTGGGAATTTAGGACACTCTAACCCTCTACCAGCTGATAATAGTAGTGACTTAGGGTGCTGGTACAAAGTGCAGTCTGCCATGGGACAAAGGCATGCAAATGTGAATGCCCCTTTTTGCCAGGCAACTTGTACAAGGGGCCTAGAAGCCATATTTTATGTCTGAAAGGTTTCATAAAGAAGTCTTAACATTCTGGGCTTGCTCTTGGCTCTTCCCAGAAAGCTTTTCAGTAAAAGGTTACTTGGTGATGGACAAAGCAATCCCCCAGTATCTCAGAGCAGTTGGGCCTCAGGCCAGAGATGTTTTTAACCCTGAGTTGACAGCAGCTAGTTCAAGTTGTACCACACACAGCTGCAAAGCCCAATGGTCCCAATGGCAGGTAGGTTTCAGGGTTTCCTCCATTGTTTAGATTCATACTTGGTCTCCCTCCTCCCTCCCCTCCTCCCCTGCTGGCAATTAATCCTAGGACCTCTTGCTTGATAGGCAAGTCCTCCCCTACTGAGTATCATTCTTACTGCCCCGCCCCCACCCCTCGCCCTTTTGGTTTTTCCAGACAGGGTCTCTCCGTGTAGCTTTGGCTGTGCTGGACTCGCCTTGTAGACCAGGCTGGCCTGGAACTCACAGGGGTACACCTGCCTCTGCCTCCCGAGTGCTGGGATTAAAGGTGTGTGCCACAACAGCCCGGCTCAGCCTTTAAATTTTGAACTCCTAGGACTTAGTTACCCAGACCAGCCTTACACTTGAGATCGTCCTGTCTCACCATCCCAGGGTACTAGGATTATGGGTTGGTACTTCAGGCCCAGCAAGTTGTTTGAAACTGACTTAGCATATGGGGTTAGGAGCCAAAGTTGCATTAGAATCTCATGGCTGATGAGACTGGATCTCACTGTTGTAGTTTGTAAAACAGTAACAGTCCTATAAATGGTTATTAAGAGAATCTAATTAAGACTTATTTATACAACCTCTGGAATAGTAAATATGTAATAAAAAAAAAGACAATAAACATTTGGTTGAAAAATACCCAGTTTTTAAATATCATGTCCATTTTTTTTCTCTAGATTGTTTTTTGTTTGTTTGTTTGGTTGGTTTTTGGTTTTTGAGACCGGGTTTCTCTGTGTAGCCTTGGTTGTCCTGGACTCACATTGTAGACCAGGCTGGCCTGGAACACACAGGGATCCACCTGCCTCTGCCTCCCGAGTGCTGGCATTAAAGGTGTGAGCCACCACTCCGCTTTAGATTGTTTTACTTGGAGTATTTTGTAGTTTTATGCAAATGTTAAGGATTTCCTTATTGTTACTATTATTTGTATTCCTTGTTTCTGTTTCTCTAAAAAATGTTACTGGCATTTTTTTTAAAAAGTTTTTTTGAGACAAGGTTTCTCTGTGTAATCCTGGCTGCCCTGGAACTCACTCTATAGACTAGGTGTCCTGGAACCCAGAAATTTGCCTGTCTCTGTCTCCCTAGTGCTGGGCTTAAAGGTGTGTCTCCCTATGCCTGGCTGTGTCCCTGGCATTTTGATAGGGATTGTGTTGAATCTGTAGCTAGCTGAGGTAATATAGTCATTTTAGCTGTAGTCTGACCCATGAACACATGGTATCTTTCTATTTATTTGTATCTTTTTCAATTTAATTTGTAAATATTTTGTAGCTATCTGTGTGCAGATCTTGGTTTAATATGGTCCTAAGCTTTTTATTGTTTACTGATACAAGTGTAAATGAGGTTATTTTCTTAATTTCAGTTTTGGATAGTTCACAACAAATTTCATGCCAATTTACAGCATAGGACACTCCTGTGTGACACTATTTCTTGAGAGTCAAGAACAAACATCTACTTATCCCAGATAGGGAACTAATGATAGTTCAAGGTAAGGGTACCACCAAGGTCCAGCTTGGTGAGCTAGTGAGATTACTGGAGCTATTAACAGGAACATATATGACTCAAAGACAATTGTACCACCAAGCCCACCCTAGTATGCACGGAGATCACAAAAGCTGGAAATGTGTAGCACACTGCACTGTGCAACCTAGAGGCAGCTTAGAGGGTTGCAGAGTGTTCATTCTCTGTGGTTCAGTTGGTTTCTACTTCTTCCAGACAGCTCACCTGATGGCTCTGTTGGTTTGCATCTCTTTCAGGCAACCCAGCTTGTCCTAGAGTGTCTCCAGCAGTTGTTATTGCTTATATATTTTGGCAGAGGGAGGAGCCTAGTGAATCTGGTCAGCTTCCGGAACTTCCTGAAGCCTTTGAATTGTTTATTTCCTGAGCTTAAGCACTTTCCTGGAAGCTTCCCTCCTACATGAAGGTTTTATCTTCAAGAAATTGCTATATAGAAGATACTAATTTATGTTTGAGTTTTTAACAAATTTCTAGTGGAATTTTTATGTTTTTTAATATTTAAGATCATATTATCTGCAAATAGACAATCTAACTTCCTTTGTGAGTTAGATGGATTTTTTTCTCTCTCTCTTATTGGTCAGGTCAGGTCCAATATGCACTGTCTAGAACTGACAAGAGTGGATACATTTGTCTTGTTTTTGTTAAATTTTATTTTAGTTTTTGGTTTTTCAAGACAGAATTTCTCTGTGTGTAGCCCTGGCTGTCCTAGAACTCTATGGTAGAACAGGCTGGCCTTGAACTCACAGAGATCTGCCTGTCTCTGCCTCCCAAGGGTTAAGATTAAAGGCGTGAGCCACCATGCCAGTCTATGTTTCTGATTTTAAAGGAAAAAGCTTTTGGCTTTCTATTGTCATATACAGCCTCTATTATGTTGAGGTATATTTCTTCCATACCTACTTGTTTGAGAGGGATTTAAAAAAAAAACATAAAGGCGTATAAAATTTTCTCAAATGCTTTTTCTGTGCCTATTAAGATGAGATTATGAAATTTTAGTTTTTTATTTTATTAATGCAGCATGTTGATTTGCATATATGTGTTGGCCTTGCATCCCAGGCGTAAGTGTCACTGATCATGGTGTGTAGTCAACTTTTAAGTGCACTATTCTGGCTTGGAATGTGTGCGTGGGTCTGCGCATGTGCACGTGTTGACTATGGAGTTACTTCTTACCTCCTACCACATGGGTCCCAGAGCCTGAACTCAAGCCTGTCCCGGTTGACGACAAGCACATACCTTCCTTAGTATATTTCTTGAGGGCAGTCCTGTTTCTTGCATACTTAGACACAGCTATGTCCCTGGCACAGAGAAGGTGTCTGTAGTCTTGGTACTTTAACTGTGTCCACTGGGATAATGAGTCACAGCCAATTTGAGGTTGGCAGTTCTTAGACAAGCCAATGTAGTGAGTAGAATAAGTGAGGTTGAGACTGGTCTGTAGCTAAAAGAATTAGAGTTGGTGTACGTGGGGGGAAGTAGGCAGAGTCAGTGTTCTGATGGGAGAAGGACACCCCGTACAGATGCTTGATAGTGTGAATAATCCGCAGTGTCAGAGATGAAACCTGCTGGGAGAGGTGGAGCTACCTAGGTGGCCAGAGGCTGAAAGGAGGGAGAGCATGCGCCTTCAGACCAGAGAGAGCTAAGTTTGAGACTTCACACCGGATTGCCAGATGTGGTGGCGGATGCCTTTAATCCCAGCACTTGGGAGGCAGAGGCAGAGGCAGGGGGATTGCTGTGAGTTCGAGGCCAGCCTGGTCTACAAAGTGAGTCTAGGACAGCCAAGACTACACAGAGAAACCCTGTCTCGAAAAACAAAAACAAACAAACAAACAGAGACTTCACACCAGAGAGGAGAGTCAGGTGTGCATGGGATGGGGGATGGGAGGTGTGCTGTGGGAAGACATCTTGAACTTTTTCTGGAGGGTGGGAGGAAATCTTGATGAGCTTTAGTTTGGTGAGGGATAAAACAGGAAGTAGCAGGTTGGAGGAAATGTCACCAGTGTGAGTTCGTGAGAAAGGTCCAGGAATATACCCAAGAGAGTGGAAAGCCAGCCCAGCCTAAGGATTGGCTGGCGGGAGGTGGGCAGAGTTTAGGAGGAGACTGTCAAGAGTTGGTGGGATTCAAAGGGAAGAGTCAAGGTCAGTGCTGGCTCAGGTTTCTTGGGAGAACAAGCCACTGCTCAGTAAGAGAAATCCTGGGATGTTGGTGACAATGAGGGCATTTTATGGAGAGGTTGGAGGCGATTCTTAAAGGGGACTGCTAGTTGGGAAGGAGAAGGAATCTAGCTCTATGGGTCTTTACACAGATGGCAGTGCATTTGCGAGGTAGTGTTATCATCTCCCTAGGGTGGCACAGAGGCAGGAGCCCCAGAAGCAGCCTGCAAAGGAGGCCTGGGAGGCTTGCAGCAGGGGAGGGTGGAGCAAGGCTGAGGGGGTGCACATTGCCAGGAGGGAGCACTTGCTAGTGTTGGAATCCGCGAGAACTGAGTCATTTCCGCTGGATTTGGCAACAAGAACCACATGAGAAATTGGGTGATTGCCTGAACGGCTCCAAATGGAGTCAGGAGCACAGGAGCACAGTGCATAGTACATCCTCTGGCCTGGAGGGGGCCTTCTGGGGGTCAGGAGGAATGCGCCCCTCCTGGATGGATACAGTGCCTGGGTGCATAACTTGCTGAGTGGGCACCATGGATGGAGCTTTAGCTCCCATATGCCACCATAGTGGGATGCACTTGTTCAATCTGCAAACCTCTGCTCTTAAACACCCAACAGTATAACCAAAGCCCTGATACCAAATTTTTATCTTGCCCCAAATGACACTTGTGCAAAGGTTGAGAAAGGCCATGTGGACAAACCTTTGCAGATTTGGTTGTGAGGAAGGTGTGTCTGAAGGCATGCCTGAGGACAGTGGTCCAAGTCTTTTCTGGATTGTGGGGGTTGACTCCACGCCTCCTCTGCCTATGCCATGGTGTTTCCAACCCCTGTGCCTCTTGGTCATCAGGAAGGAGTTTCTCGGTGTTTAGTCTCCTGTAGCCATTCACACCTCGCATGTACAAAATGGAAGATAATCTGTGTGTCTGCATTCCTGTCTCCAGGCACTTAGTCAGACATTTACATTTTAATAATATGGGTCAGCAAGTTCTATTTTGGCAACCGAGAGACGTGGCTTTGGCTAATCAAAAGCAGCTGATAGCTCACTGCTGAGAGGCTGACAAGGCCTTAGTGTGTGTGTGGCCTCTTGACTGCCAGTCTCGGAAAGTGACAGGAAGTATTCTCGGGCTTGCAAGCAGCCTTGCTTCTGGCTCTGAGAACAGCGTATGAATAGATCTCACCAGACAGACTCACAGTAGTTCCCCCAGCATCTTGGGAGCAAATCAAGTCATTATCTCAACAATGTCAAAACTATGTTCCCCAGCTCTGTTGCTGTTTGAAACGTTTGGGGCTGATGGGGCGGAGAAGAATTAATTAGTGGCTTTCCTGGTGTCCTTTTTCAGCCTTCTCGAATGGCAGTCCAACACCCTGGCTGCTCATTTGATGATACTGTTCCATTCGATACAAGTGATGGCTGGTTACATTTTTGCAAGCCCCTCCAACCTGAGGCTGGCAGTGTCTTGGCTCCAATGGTCACGCAAACACGTTGTGACACAACCTCAATGGGGAAGGAGTTGAATTTGCAGTCTTGGGTGAGTGCCCTCTCAGCCCTGGTTCTGTGCTCAGGAATATTTCTCAGTGCAGCAATGGATAAATCTAAACCCTCTGAAGGAAAGTAAACAAGTTTAAGTGATAACTTTAGTTTAGTATAGAAGACAGTGAGAATGTGTGATGGGGAAGTGTGGTTAATTTAAAACTTGTACTAGAGGGCGATGAAAATGAACTACTGGCCATATTGGCAGTGAATAAGGCTCTGGATGTGGGTCCACTCCTTCTAATACTGCCTACAGAGTTGTGTCTTAGGTCTTTTTCTATTACATTGTTTTTCTGTATAGTTTAAAAGTAGGGCTGATGCCAATCTTCTCTTCCCAAGCGGTGAACACCAAGAAGCAAATGATAACCTTGGTCTATAACTCCGTAAGATGCCTCACGCAGCTTTCCTCTGTTTGCAGCGGACCAGCCCCATATGGTGGAAGGGAAACGTAGTAGAGAGCAGGCGGGGGGGGGGGGGGGGCAGGGGGGGGGTTGGGTATTGGGGCAGAGATATATTTCCAGCTAATTGCAGTTAGATAGGAGGAATGAATGTCAGGAGATCTAGTGTGCAGCAGGGGAATCATAGTAAGTGACAATGTGGTCCCTTTTTGAAAAGTAAAGTGGATGGTATGTATGTGCCTATGCCACAAATATGGCAGCTATGCAAAGTCAGACTCCTGTTAATTAGATGGATGCGCCCTATGTACATACATTTAGGCAAAGTATATACCCTTGGTTATCTATTTAAACAAACAAAACCCACCCAGATCAGTGTGTGTGTGTGTGTGTGTGTGTGTGTGTGTGTGTGTGTTCATTTAGTCAGGACTGTGTGTAAATGTCTCTTTAGGCTCGCCTTCTCCACCCCCATTTTCCAAAAGGTGAAATTTGTATCTGTGCCGGAATATATTTTTTTCCTGTGTTTAAGAGAACTATTTATTATTGCTTTTTAATTTGACTAAATCTTTGTACATGCATTAAAACCCTTTATAATTAGGATATTATGGGCCCAAATAATGTTAGTAGTCATTTTATTGCCAGCTATATTATGAACAATGAGTGAAAGTGGCTGGGAGGGTTTTTCCTCACTGTAGGCAGCCAGTAGACGATTCTCTAGGGGAAAAGTTCCAGCCCCTGCTTTGGTTTCTGCTTTATTACCCTAGGAGGGCTTTCCGAAGGACAGCTACTTCAAAGCGAGAATCCCTCTTTGTTTAACTTGATACAGGTGAACTTGATACTGACCTGCCTTTTCAGCCCTCCACTGCTCGTATAGATGTCCCTCTGTGCTCCCAGGTCTATTTTTAACAGTAAACTGCGGGGATACGTGCCAAGAACGTGTGAGAGGAGAATACAGATGAGTCAATACTTACTTACAATCAGTGTTCTTCAGTTCTATGACAAACCCAACAGGTGAGCTGAGCCTGTAATTCCTGCTACTTGGAAGACCGAGGCAGGAGGATTGTCAGTTCAAGGCCTGCCTGGGCAACTTAGTAAGACACCGCCTCAAAGTAAAAATATACAGAGTGCTGGGATGGAACTTAGCGGTTCCATGCTTGCTCAACACACAAAAGGTGGCGGTACGGTTCCCCATATTGGAACAAAAACCATTAAGCTCGCCATGCATTTACATGTACATGGTTGTAGAGGGGGAAAAAAAGAAAGGATATGATTTAAAAAAATCAATAGTGGCAAGTTTCTCTAGTAATTTGGGTTCTTAAATTTATTAGTGTACAGCCAGGGGTGGTGGCGCACGCCTTTGATCCCAGCACTCGGGAGGCAGAGGCAGGTGGATCGCTGTGGGTTCGAGGCCAGCCTGGTCTACAAAGCAAGTCCAGGACAGCCAGGGCTGTTACATCTAGAAACCCTATCTCAAAAAACCAAAACCAAACCAAAACAAAACAAATTTATTAGTGTATATTTGTTTTATAAAGTAGTGGATTGCAGTATGACATTTTCTTGGCTATGTATCATGTACTTCTGTGAATTCTCCTCCCATAGTGCCCTTTCTTTTTATTTTTTATTTTGGGGGGCGGGGGTAATTCAAGACAGGGTTTCTCTGTGTAGCCTTGGCGGTCCTGGACTCATTTTTGTAGACCAGGATGGCCTCAAACTTAGAGCAATCCACCTGCCTCTGCCTCTCTAGGTGCTGGAATTACAGGCCTATGCCACCATGCCATGCAAAAATCATAGCATCAATTTTTTGTTTGTTTTTTGTTTTGACAGAATTTCTATGTGTAGCACTGGCTGTCTTGGAACTCATTATGTAGACCAGGCTGGCCTTGAACTCACAGATCTGCCTGCCTCTGCCTCCCGAGTTCTGAGATTAAAGGAGTATGCCACCATTGCCTGGCCTTTCTTACTCCTCTTTCTCCCTCCCTTTTTGCTCCCAAAATAGAGCCACTTTAGCGTTTGTGGTGCATATACATTTGTATTTTCCATGCAAATATATATTCACATAAACATATATGAATGCATGTGGATGTACCAGTGTTATTTTCTTCTTCTATATCCTTGGGAGAGCTGAACCTCAAGAGGATTTGGGAGGTTTTGTATTCCACCACAAAGACTGTTAAAAAGCCAGGTCTCCTGAGAGTGAGGTGCTTGGTCACTGCTGTCCTGATTCTCACAGGCATGACCAATCCAGATGACATAGCTGTGTTCTTCAGTAAACCTCCGTGCTGATTTCCATGGCTGCTGCACTGCTCTGTGTTCTCACCTGTAACATATAAGGATTGCTCCCCTTTCTGTCTGACCCTTCCCAGCACTTGTTGTTTGTTTGGTTTTCCGAGACAGGGCCTCTCTGTGTAGCCTTCACTGTCCTGGACTCGCTTTGTAGACCAGGCTGGCCTCGAACTCACAGCGATCCGCTTGCTTCTGCTTCCCGAGTGCTGGGATTAAAGGTGAGTGCCATCACCAGCCGGCTTTGTTGTTTGTTTTTATGGTGGCCATTTTGACTGGGATTGCAAGTAGTTTTAATATTTTTTTCATATATTTTTGGTGTGTGAGCATGGATGTCTATGTGTCTTGCCACAGGCAGCAGTGTGGAAGTCAGGACAGCTTAGGTCTGTTCTCTCCTTCCACTCTGTGGGTTCAGGGCATGGAACTGAACTCACCAGGCTTGATGGCAAGCATCTTTACCCGATTAGCCATCTCGCTGGCCCGCCATGTACTGCGGATAGACATTTCTATGATGGCTAAGGATATTGAACATATATTGATTGCTTACTTTTACTTATTTGAAGAACCATCTGTTTAATTTACCCGCCCACTTACTGACTGGATTATTTGTTTGTTTTTGTTTAATTTTTAAGTTCTTCACATATTCTGGTTATTAATCTCCTGTCAGATGATTATATAACAAAGATCCCCTCTTTTTGTTTTGGTTTGTTTTTCAAGACAGGATTTCTCTGTGTCACCCAGGCTGGTCTTGAACTCACAGTAATCTGCCTGTCTCTGCCTTCCCAGTGCTGAGATTAAAAGCGTGTACCACCATGCCCTGCATATGCTGTCTTTTTATCATGTCCTTCACTTTGCTGTCCAAACCAAACCAAACCAAACCAAACCAAACCAGAAACCACCTGTCTTGTCTTTTCTACAAGGTCTATTCTTGGTACCTTGTTAAAATTGAGATGGCTAAAGCTCAGTGGTGGTACACACCTTTAATCCTAGCACTGAGGAGGCAGAAGCAGGTGGCCAGCATGGTCTACAGAGTGAGTTCGAGGCTGGCCAGGGTTACACTGAGAAAACCTGTCTTGAAACACAGAAAACAAAACAAAAACAAGATGGCTATGTCTGCCTGAGTTACTTTTGAGTCTTCTTTCCCCATTGTTCTGCATGTCTGGTTTTGTACCATTTTCCTATGATGTTAAGACATCTCCAGCATCATTTTTTGTCCAGGGTTTATTTGACTATTCAGAGCCTTTTGTATTTCCATGTGAATTTTAGGACCCTCCACCCCCCACCCCACCCCCACCCCCGCATGTGAAGAATGCCATTGGAATTCTGATGTTGAGTTTGTTGAATTTGTAGGTTGCCTTCAGTGGTAAAAACCATTTTTATAATATTAATCATGCATTAATACAACCATTTACTATATGAAATATCTTAAGTGTCTTTGGCTTCTTTCTTCAGTGTTCGCATTGCAGAGTATTCAAGTTCATTTAATACATTTATTCTTAGGTATTTTGTTTATTTTGTGTATGTGTGTTTTTGTTTTTTCGAGACAGAGTTTCTCTGTGTAGTCCTGGGTGTCCTGTACTCACTTTGTAGACCAGGCTGGCCTCAAACTCACACAGAGCCACCTGCCTCTGCCTCCGCAAGGGCTGGGATAACAGATTTGTGCCACCATGCTCGGCAGTATTTAGTTTATTGAAACCATTGTGAACAGGATTATTTTCCTGAATTTTTTCGTCTTGGTTTTTTTTTTTTTTTTTTTTTTTTGTTGTTGTTGTTGTTCCAGGCAGGGTTTCTCTGTGTAGCTTTGACTGTCCTGGACTTGCTTTGTAGGCCTGGCTGTCCTGGAACTCACTCGTTAGACAGAGATCCCCCTGCCTCTGCCTCTCTGAGTACTGGGATTATAGGCGTGTACCACTGCACCCGGCTTCTTTATATGTTTCACGGCTTGTTCTTTACTGAGGTATGGAAAAACTACTATTTTTCTATTTTGCTAATGTTTTGAACATGTTTGTTAGATCTGAGAGTTTTCTGGTAGACTCTTTAAGGTCTTTAAGTATAAAGACCACAGGGGTTATTTGACTTTCTACTTTCCTATATGTATCCCTTTTATTTTATTTTTATTTTTTTCTCTTGTCTTATTGCTTTGGCTGAGACTTCTAGCATTACATTGAATTTGGACGGAATGTGGCCACCCTGATTCATTTCTTGATTCATTTTCCTCTTTGATATTTCTTCCTGGTCCAATTATGAAGCATTCTAGGAAATGATTTTCAGTTTTAATTTGCAGTTACAATGTTTCCTATAGTTTTGTCATGTAGAGCCTCTATTATATTTATTGATATTCCTTCTAGTATGAATTTCTTCAGGGCTTTTATCATGAAGGAGAGTATTTTGTATTTTGTCAAAGGCCTTTTCTGCCCTTTGTGCTGATGACTCTGTTTTCTGCCCCTGAATCTGTTTATGGGCCTATTACTTTATGGTATCCTTAGGAATCTTTGGGAAGAAACCAACTTCCTCATGACATACAATATTTTAATGTGCTGTTGAACCTTTTCTGATCAGTTTTTTAAGTTTTATACTGATATTATATTTATGTAATAAAGATACAATACAAGGGGGAAGTAAGTGTAAGTAATGGAGGTGACACAAGTTTTATAATCTGGCTGAAGAGCTATGTATCATATCAAATTAAAGATTTGATAATGTAAAGTTAATATCCTTCTAATTCCATAAAAAACAAAAAAAATCTGAGGAAATGTCTTCTTTGTCATTACTTCCACTGGAAAATAGAGGGATGTATGTAAAGTTTCAACTTCACTGGTCTCTGGTTTCATTTTTGTCCTTTGTCCTACCTTGATCTTCCTGATCTAGTATTATGAAATGTTCTGGAGACTGGCTTCAACTAGCTAGCTGATCAGAACCCTTTGTAAGATCTCAGCTTGTCAGACTGGACATGAGTGCACACAAGCTGTCAATCTAACACCCCACCCCCCACCTCCCGGAGCCTCTCAGCAAAGCTCTTAGCAGCAAGAAATGGAGCCTCATGCAAGTGGGTGACTTAGTGGCGCACTCCTGTAATCCTAGGACTCAGGGAGGCAGAGACAGATGGATCTCTGAGTTTGAGACCAACCTGGTCTACAAAACAAGTCCCGGAGTCCAGGACAGCCAAGGCTACACAGAGAAACCCTGTCTTGAAAAACAAAACAAAAAAATCATTTTCTTTAGCATACACGTTTTTCTTTTTCTTTTTTTCTTGTGTTTTCTATATCTAGTGTATGCAAGCCTTCAGCACTTTCAATCCTCCTGCCTCCTCCTCCAGGGTGCTGGGGTTTGTTGCCGTTGGCTATCACCACACCCAGCTCTTAAAGGGAAGAGGAGTTTTCATGCTAGAATTAAACTAAATCAGTGAAGGAAGGTCCAGGGTGTTTCAAGACAGGCTCTGTCTCAAAGCAAGAAGCTTCCCTTCCAGTAGAGTGAACATCTGGAAGTCTTTATAAATGACCATTTCTCTTTTCCCTATTCTGGTTCTAACAGCTGTCTCCACACACAGCTTGAGGTGGGAGCAATCTGGCTTCCTCCAACCCCCGGGCTGCACTGGGGTGTGCACCTGTGTGACAAAGAAGAGTCCCTTTCCTTCTTCTGCCCTAGCCACCTGGCCCCTTTTGTTCCTTCTCCTTGTTCTCTGGGCTACTAGCAACAGTGACTGCAGGACATAGGAACTAGGAAGTGGGCACTTAATCCCCTTGCAGGTGGCTGACTATTGTGTGGAGGAAGCCAGCCCAGTTCTTCCTGGGGCTGCTTTCATCTCCTCTCAGCGAGATGAAACCCAGAGGGTAAACTGATGCCTTATTGGGGCTGGGGGTCTGAAGGGTTCCTATTACGGGGGGTGGGGGTGGGGGTGGGGGGGGTGGGGGGGCGGGGCTTGGCTTTCTTGTGTGGGTGCGTGGAGAACGTTTGCAGACTTGATGCCATCAAATACAATGTAAGATATTTAGAGTTGCAAGTGTGTGAATTGGAAAACACACACACACACACACACACACACACACACACACACACACGCACGCACACACTCGCTCAGAGCAGTTGGGATAAGTAGGCTTCATCAGTGACAACTGTATTTCAGTATTATTTTGAGATATTAATACTTCTAAGCGAAGTTTCCATCTTTAACTGGTTTTTATGAAAGCCGCTGAAATGTTTATTACAAAACAAAAACAGATAAAAAAACCCCGAACGTGCCTTTTAATAATGTTTCCCAGCCATTCCTTTCTCCCCCACAGCTGAATGTGAGCCTAACTGCAGGTCTTAAGCAGGAGCATCCTTTAGCCTAAGCAACTGGACTGTGCAAACAACCTTCTCTAAAGCCGGGAGAGGTGACCTGGACTCTGGAGAGCAGAGAGGGGGTGGGTTAGGGATGTGAAGCACCATGGGCTGCCCTCCTTCTTGGTGCCATTTTACCCCCCCCCCCCTCTCTGTTTGAGACAGAGTTTCTCTGTGTAGCAATGGCTGTCCTAGAACTCACTCTGCAGACCAGGCTGGCCTCGAACTCAGAGAGATCCGCCTGCCTTTGCCTCCGAGTGCTGGGATTAAAGGTGATTGTCACCACTGCCTGGCACTCTGTTTCATTTTCTACCCTATTTTATTTCCATTCTTTCTCTGGGTTGGCTATATTTTTACTTTTTTTTTTTTTTTTAACCTTCCCTCTTCTCCCCAACTCTGGAGTAATGTCTTCTGGACGTCGTAGCTTTAAGGGTCCATGTCCACTCCAGCCTTCTCAGTATTTGTAGCTTGAAACTTGAGAGTTGAGTTCAAGAGTGCATTAGGGAAAATTGGGAGAGAGACATACGGCCATAGGAGAAAACACATAAAGGAACTGGACAAGGAGAATCTGATTGGCCAGAGTTGTGTTTACCCATCACTTTGACGTTAGCTGCCCACTCTGGGTCGGGAAGGCAGTGTGTAGAACTCTCTCTGTCCACCAGCCCCTGAGCTTAGTGTTAGAAACACAGCCAAGGACGGGCACGGTGCCAGCCCCTGTGTAGCTTTCTGTGCAGTGGCACAGACACTAAATAAAGTTACTGATGGGGGTAAGTAAAGGGAGCCTGTGATGGGAGGCCGTTACGTAGCGTAGACCACGTAAGCATTCCTGGAGGTGACTGACACCTGAGGATTAACAGAGTTAGCTCTGTGAAGGCTGGAATGGGTGCTCTGAGGCATAACTGTGGGCCACTTGCAAAGGCCCTGCGGTAGGAAGATGGAGCTCCCCTGCTGGAGGAACAGATTGGGGTCATGTGATTGCTGTGGGAGACCGGGCAGGAGGCGGGAAAAGAAGGATGATCCGTTAGGAAGAAAGGGTCTGGTCTCAAGTCAGTCAGGACGTGAATGACCAACCCAGGACTCAACCCGGAATTGTTCACACCTCTGCCCTAAGCGTAGAAAGGAATATTTGACAATACTCATATCAACCCGCTGTATATTTAAGCTTTTTTTAACTTTATTTTTTGAGACAGGGTCTCAGTATGTAGACCAGGCTGGCATCAAATCCCAGGAGATCTGCTTGCCTCTCCCTCCTCAGCGTTGGGATGAAAGGCGTGCCTCACTACTCCCAGCAACGCAGTGCAAATGTAAAAGATCGTGAAGTGACTTTATCCATGGTGTTTTGGTCTTTTAGTTGTAACATAAAACATTGTAATGTAAGCCTGAGAGCTGGCCTTCCTGACAGTCCCAGGTGTTCTATCTTGGTCTGTCTACTGATATGCAAGTAGGAGTTGGTTTGTGTGACAGGAGAGGCCAGGAAGTGCCAAGACCCACCATGTGTAAGTAGGAGAGCCTGCAGTGTCCCCAAGCTCCATGGGAGCCTCTGGTGTGTGTCTTGACCTGAGTCTGAAGGTCTGTGGACCATGAGCCCCACGTCTGAGGGCAGGAGGGGGAAAAAGTGCCTTAGTTAAGTTCTGATCAAACACTGTGGCCAAAAAGAACTTGAGAAGAAGGAAAAGGGTTTATTCTGCTTATACTTCCACACTGTGGTCCATCACGAAGAAAAGTCAGGGCAGGAATTCAAGACAGGAACTGAGGCAGAGGCCATGGAGGAGTGCTGCTTTACTGTCCTGTCTCCACAGCTTGCTCCGCCTGTGTTCTTATACTTACTGGAACCACCTGCCCAGGGGTAGCACACCACTACCATCATCATCACCATCACCAACCACCACCACCAACCACCACCACCACCAGTACCACCAGCAACACCAACGACCACCATCACCACCACCAGTACCACCAGCAACACCAACCACCACCACCACCACCACCAACCACCACTACCACCACCATCACTACCACCACCATCGCCACCGCCACCACTGCCACCACCACCACCGCCACCAACCACCACCACCACCACCATGACCACAGGCTGGTCCCTCCCCTGTCAACCATTAATCAAGAAATTGCCCCCACAGCCTTGCCTACAGGCAATTGGTTGAAGGCGTTTTCTCAGTTGAAATTCCTCTTCCTCAAATGACTACCTTGTGTCCAGTTGACGTAAAACTAGCCAGCACACAAGGTTCAAGCTGAGGGATGATTTCGCCTTTCCTCCCATCTCTGTTGCAATTTGGATGCCTATCCATATTGCTGAGAGAGCCCTTCTCCCAAAAGTCTCTAAGTTCATGCAAATCTTTTGCAGAAATAGACTCACACTATTTACCCCAGCCTTGCTCAGTTAATCATGTGTGCCAGCTTGACTAAAGTGCCACAGTAGATGCTGCTGCTGCTGGTGTTCTGGGGGGCACACACTCTGAGCACCTCTGGTTAGGACGGAGACAGAGACAGATACCTGGACAGTATCAGCACTAATGAAATAAGATGATCCAGTCCTGAATCCCAGAGAGAGCCATTTCCCAATCCTTTTTTCTTCCTTTCTTTTTTTGTTTTTGTTTGTTTTTTGAGACAGGATTTCTTTGTATAGCCTTGGCTGTCCTGGACTCGCTGGCCTCGAACTCACAGCAATCCGCCTGCCTCTGCCTCTGCCTCCCGAGGTCTGGGATTAAAGGTGTGTGCCACCACCACCCGGCTTTTCTTCTGTTTTTCAAGACAAGGTTTCTAGGTGTAATAGTCCTGGCTGTCCCAGAACTCTCTTTATATACCAGGGTTGCCAACAAAGATCCTCCTGTCTCTGCGTTCCAAGTGCTGGGATTAAAGGTGTGCGCTACGATGCTTGGCTCACCGTTTTCCAACTCTAGCTACACTGGTAGCTAGCTCATAGCAAGTGAATCTGATATTTACCAGGGCCAGGGTGCAGCAAGGACTCCATGGATCCAGCTATTAGGTCAGTAGTAGGAGAGTCCACCCCGCCCCCTTGCATGTGATGGCTCCTGACACAGAAGCGTGCAGCCCACTCCTGTGCATCAAGGCTGACTGCACTCTTTCCATTCTACTAAACACAAGGCATAAGCATGCACAGTCCTTGAAATAACCAAATGCATAAACATCAGCATACACCCAGATGCAGATACCAGCTAGGCATAACTAGGGGTGGGAGGGGGACGTGTGGCTGTCCTTCGCCTGGGGTGTTTTGGCCACAAGAGGTGAACAGAGTTTCACTCCCTCCTTGCAGTGACTGAGAAGAAACCACAGAGGCTAGTGCAAGTGAGCCTTAGGAAATTCCGTGAGACGTGATGTGTCCCGGCTTGTCCTGGGGTATGACAAGATCTGTGGGTTCCCAGCGCATAAGCGGTTTAAAAAAAAAAAAGTGCTTCACAAAATACAGTTAGGGAAAAATTCCTTTGAAATGCTGAGTTCCCTTGGGGTGGTGATAAAGAAACCAACGGCCCCTTCTACTTTAGAATTAGAACAACTTTTAACCTTTCTGATGCTACGATACCGTCATTATTTGTGTGCACACGCGGACATCACCGGGTATGTGTAGAGCGATCACTAGATTTATTTTTTTCAAAGCTATACTTGAGACAACTAGTTTTTGTTTTGTTTTTTAAGTCACACCACTCTAATTAAAATCTTACTGCGAAGTTGGTGAGGGAGGTAGGTCACAGCTCTATAGCTTTTCTAGATTCTGTTTGGGTTGAGCTTGGTGGGAACGCAGATATTACTGAATACAAAAACGTTTTCAAAATTCGTGTTTTACGGATGAGAGGGAGTCTGAAATTACTTTTGATAATAAATGTCAAATTGCAGAAAGGGAGGCTGGGCTATGTGGCTCAGTTTGTAAAGAGTTAAGGCAGAAAAAAAAATGTTAAGCCAGCATAAATGAAGCCCTAAGTTTGATCCTTAGTGTTATGATTTAAAAATGAAACTCCATGACACAGATATGATATGGAGAGATTTATTAGAGGAGAAGGGAAATGGAGAGGAGTTGGGACCTGAGTGAGCTTGAGGGTAGAGAGAGGAGCGGGGGATGGGGGTGGTGGTGGTTAGGGGAGGTTGTCCTTTTCATCCTGGGCCCCTAGTGGTGGCAGCAGGCAGCTGATGATGTCAGAGGTTGCTAAGCAACCTGGAGGCCGGTTTGTGAAACTGCTTATATGTTAACACCTAGCACCCTATAAAGGTGGGTGTGAGGGGGCACATGCCCAGAATCCCAACACTTGGGAGGTAGAAGTGGGGACGGGACTAAAGTTGGAATTTATCCTCAGCTGTGTCGCCAGTTTGACCAAAGCCAGCAGGAGCTAGGGAAATGGCTTAATTAATAAAGCTGGGCAAGCATAAAGTAATGACTTGCACCCAGGAACCTTTTGAACTTGTAGCCCAGTATTAATGCCTTGATGGACAAGGGTGCTTATGACATAGAGGTTCGGGAAATGGAATAAATTAGGCACCATGTCTAGAAGATTTCCCTTTTCAAAAGCTGTTCAGTCCTCTGCTCATCTGAAGTGTGGGTTGTCTAGCTAGATCCTTGGCGCCATTAAGAGAATTCAGTCACTTACCCAATTACTCTCCATTCTCCCTTTCCAGCCTCTTTGGAGCCCCCTGGTTCTTGCCCTGTTTTGTGCTTGTCTGAACAGCTGTAGGTTTTGTTATTTTTCACTTTCTTGGGGCAGTCCTCCAACCTTATCATTGCAGTTGAGTGAGCTGCTGTTTTTCCCAGCTCTGTGGGGGCTTTTCCTGCACTTTTCTAACCCAGCTTACAGAGGACCTTGTTTGGGTTCTTGAATAATACACTGTAACAACACCTTCAAAATCCAAATTCCCGTGCAAACATCTCTCAAGTTTTCTTAGGTTTGATACTGACATTCTGGTTATGTTAAAAACAAACATCTTTATCAGCCATGAAAACAGAAGTTCTTAAAGGTTAAGAAGACACTGCTTACTTTTGGTTTAAGATGTAATAACAAAGGGCTGAAAAGATGGCTCAGTGGTTAAGAACACTGGCTCCTTTTGCAGAGGACCTGGGTTCAATTCCTAGCCCCCATGGCGGCTCACAACCATCTGTAACTTCCAGTGGCAGTGAATCCTGTACCCTCTTCTGGCCTCTGGGCAGTAGACATACATGGGGGTACACATATAAGACACTCATACACATAAAATAAAAATAAACCTTTAAAGAAACTGAACATAAAAGGATTGGATGAAAAGGACTAACCAAAGATCATACTTGCTGCAGCTCACGGTGTGTTGAATTCATATGTAGTCTCCTCATTGTTACATATAATGAGAAGTTTTTTTGTAATAATAGATTTTAAAATGGAGTTTTGGGATCCTATCGCATTTCTCATTCATATGTATATTTGCTTTGCTTTTATTTGGATCTATATATACAACTGTCATTTTAGGAATGTTAAAGGCTCCTTGGGTAACAGTAGATGAAAATATTCATGTCCTAGACTATAAGGTGGGGGGGTTGTTTCAGGTTGCTATTGACAAATGAACTTTAAACAGACAGAACTGTAGGTCTAATCATGTGACCGAAGATGTAGATGTTTCAGGAGACTGCTCACAAAAATAATGTAATCCCTGGGTCAAGAGGAGCAGTCTTAAGAGGTGTCTGAGGTTACCTAGCAATAGAGGAAAACCGTTTGTGGCAGGACCTGAACAAAGGTAGCAAGCATGTCAAGGAAGCTAGCGTCAGCAGGGTCAGTGTGGTCCAGAGGGAGGGCTAGAGGAGAGGGTCAAGTCTAGATACAGTAACACCATCCACAGAAAGCCCCTCAAAGGTGAAAAGGCAAGGGAGCTGAAAAAAGGTCCACACAGCCTCCTTTGACCTTACTCAGTAATCTGTGCAGTATTTGGATGTTCTGCACATTTATTGATTTGGGATCACAAGGAAATATTAGTGAGTGGATGAATTTGTAAATAGGGAATCTGTTATCATATATAATATGTTATACATATATAAAGTATTTTTACTTATTCATGTTATTGTTATATTTTTTATTATTATTATTATTATTATTATTATTATTATTATTATTATTATTATTATTATTATTATTAGAGATTCCTATATTTTTTCTTAGCTTTTGGGGGAAACTTAGTGATAGGCACTAAATGTTTTTCTCTGATATTGAGTACCATCTTAGGAGTTGCCTGGTATGTTTTTCTTTCTTTCTTTGTTTCTTTTTGGTTTGTTGAGACAGGATTTCTCTGTGTAGCCTTGCCTGACCTAGTGTTGTAGACCAGGCTGGCCTCAAACTCACAGACATCCAACTGCCTCTGCCTCCCAAGTGCTGTGATTTAAGGCGTGTTCCACCACCGCCCAGCTGTCTGGCCTGTGTTTGTTTGTTTGTTTGCTTGTTTAACTTAAAACATTTTTTTCCTGGCCTGTTTTTATGCCTTTCAGATTTATCTAAAACTATAAAAGGCACTGAGAATTTGTTTTGCAATATTTTCAGTTGTCACTGATTTAATTTTTTGTGCGCTGAATTTTTTTTTTTTTCAGTTTTTCGAGACAGGGTCTCTCTGTGTTAGCCTTGGCTGTCCTGGACTCACTTTGTAGACCAGGCTGGCCTCGAACTCACAGAGATCCACCTGCCTCTGCCTCCTGAGTGCTGGGATTAAAGGCGTGCGCCACCACGCCTGGCATGTGCACTGAATTTTTATAATCACAATTTCTATATACTTTTGACTTACATTGATTCTTTTAATTGTTTTTTCCTTTAAGCGTATAAAACTCAGGGCCGATTGTTTTTAATTTGGAAGATCAAAACGACTGTGTAAAATTGGTAGCTACTAGGTAGATACCCAGGCTGAGGGAGGTGACGACATAGGAAAGATATTTGAACTCAAGTTGAATGCTTAGCCCCAATTTCATCATATCTTAGCATACTTTAAAGCCATGCAAAAGTAATCCAAAAGTTCTTCACAAACTTCAAAAGATTATTAAAAAAAAAAAAGAAAGAAAACGTGTATCATTTTCTGATTTGTAGACTTTAAAGTCTACACATTGGCAGTCTTTGAAGACAGGAGTAAGATCAAATGATTTAAAGACAAAGAAATTGAAAACATAGGAATTTCCTGAAATAGAAAATGCCTCTGCTTTTCTTCTAAGCATGACCTGCAAGGCTTTACGTGGTCCCGAATGAAGTCTCAGTGTCACTCTTAAATACAGAGACGTCCCGACCAAGTACCCAGAATTTCCTTTGCTTTCTTTGTGCCTGTGTTCCAAGCCTGATAGCACATTCCTTCCTGTACACTATGCTTCCCTTCTGGAACTTTCCTTGGCCTGTTGCCAGCTTTTTGTGGTTGTTTGTGCACGTGTCAGACTCTCCCGCTACAACAGGCGCTTCTGTCTCCTGTCGTGTTCTCTAGACACGTGCTCTGAAAAGAGGAGGTAGAGATGATCTTAGTGAAGGAAGTGCAGCGGCGGTGGGGGAGGTTGGGGGGGGAGTGGGGGCGGAGCAGGGGGCGGGGGAGGGAGTCGGGAGGTGGGAGGAAAGGATGGATCAAGGCTAGCTGGGAAAAAAAGCCCTCATGACTTCTGCCCCTGCTACGCTCACCTGGGCTCCTTTGAAAGTGAGTTCTCTGTTGCAGAGAACATTTGGATAATGGCATTGCTAGAAAATACCAGACTAAAGCCAAGAGCTAGTCTGAATTTCCCAAGGTTCCTTTGTAGGTGAGTTGTGAAAAGAAGGGCTGGAGGTTATGGGGGATGTTGTCATGTTTCAGTCATGTGACTCTTTGACGTAGTGCCATCTGCTACCTTCCTGGGCTGCTCTAGTTATTTCCAATCAAGGTACCATTGTGGAAGAGGGGGAGTTTCTGGGGAGCGTGTGGAAGGTCAAAGTTCAACTATGGGCTGTGGGGAGATGGGGTATGTAAAGGTCTTTGACGTCTTTGTTTTCCTATTCAGTGAACCCACTAATTATTTTTAACATGTATGCATTATAATATCAAATAATTTTAAATTATCATTCAGCAAAATGGGTAGAGTAGTGCTTACCAAGTGGCTAAAGATCCTAATTATGGGAAAGGAGACCTTCCATAAAGGTGGGTCAGATTGGAAACCTCTCACTGCGAGAGAGAGAGAGAAGCTGACCCACGGGATGTCAGAAACGATGATGAAGAAGGCTTTGAAATAAATATGCAACTAAGTTCTACTGAATAGAACTTTCCAGAGTGAGGGAAAAGCATATGTTGCTTAAGTGTGCGTGTGTGCGCATGTGCGTGTGCGTGCGCGTGCGCGCTGGGGGCAGGGGGAGTTTGCTGGGTCAGTAAGAGCTCTGGAAGGCTCCAGCTGTTCACTGCCTGTTGCTGACCATCTCCAGCCACTCATGGCCCAGAAGGAAGGAGGAATTGTCCTGGGTGTCCTGCAGGGACTTGGCTGCCTTTAAGAGTTTTCTTACTTTGACATGAACTCTGGTGCCCCCTATTTGACGACCTCAGCTTGGTGGGGAGCCCTGGTGACACTCAAAGAAAGAAAAAGCAGGCTACCAAGATGAGACTTGATAGCCTAGGACCATAAAGTGGGGGAGGGGGAGGAGGTCCCCCTCGGTCATAGACCTAGGGGAGGAGAATAGGGTGAAAGTGGAGGGAGGGAGGAATGTGAGGATACAAGTGATGGGATGGCAATTGAGATGTAATCTGAAGAAATTAATTAAAAAAAAAAGTTTTCAAACAAGCTCCACATTTTAAGAAGGAAAAGCTGGGAGGAAAAGACGGATTAGAGTCTGTGTACTATCAGGAAGAGTTGTAAAGCAAGAGGCAAACAACTGCGATTCACTGCTTCCGGGCTCAGAATTGAAGATTTGGATAATTTTTGTTTGTTTGTTTGTTTGTTTTTGTTTTTTGAGACAGAGTTTCTCTGTGTAGCCTTGGCTGTCCTGGACTTGCTTTGTAGACCAGGCTGGCCTCGAACTCGCAGCAATCCGCCTGCCTCTGCCTCCCGAGTGCTTGGATTAAAGGCATGCACCACACCTGGCTGAAGATGCCCTCTCATTTCATTAATGCAAAACATTTCTTATACATACATACATACATACGTACATACATACACACACACACACACACACACACATATATTATTAATACTAGCAGTTGTGTTTTCATTAGATCGAGCCTGTATCTCTTCTCATGTTTGTAAATCTCTTTAATGACATTTATATGAATGTGCTCGTATTGTCTTTGGGGATGAAGAGATTCTGTAACCAGCGGTTACAGAACTGGTTGCTTTTCTAGAGGACCCAGGTTAGATTCCCAGCAGCTAGCAGCCATCTGTAATGCCAGGCCCAGAGAATTTCTTCCACTAAAATGGGTAGAGTGGCTCTTACTAAGTGACAAGGGATCTTAGTGTGGGGAATGTGACCTTTGATAAAGAAATTGGGTCAGATTCTCAGAAATGGAAGGCATGTTAGTTCTTTCTGCCTTACTTATGGCTCCAGATAACTAATGCTGAACTACCTTACCAGAAGTGGGAAAAGATTTGTGAAAGAAGCCAAGTAACCCCAAGTCAGGGATGCAGCAGGGGGAGTTTGTATCTAATTGTTAACATCTATCAGTAGAGGCTGGACCAATAATAGCCTTTCTTGGAGAGGTCCTGGTCCTAGCACCCACACAGCTGCTCATAACAGTCTGTAAATTCAGTCCCGGGAATCCACTGCCATCTTCTGGCTTCTCCTGGTATTGCATGTGTATGGTGCATAGATACAGGCAAAACATCCACATGCATTAAAAAAAAAAAGTCACTAGGAAAATAAAGCAGGTGATTGCTGCATCTAAAGAGCTCTGGAAAGCCGGTGCACGCCTTTAATCCCAGCACTCGGGAGGCAGAGGCAGGCGGATCGCTGTGGGTTCGAGGCCAGCCTGGTCTACAAAGTGAGTCCAAGATGGCCAAGGCTACACAGAGAAACCCTGCCTCGAAAAACCAAAAAAAAGAAAACCAAAAAAAAAAAAAAAAAAAAAAAAGAGCTCTGGAAATCCACCAGCAGAAAGAGGCATGGGTCAGCTTCAGTTCAGTGCTTCAGGGAAGATATCACACAGTGGGTTAGCCCTGCAGTCTTATATAATTGATTAGTTAGTTAGTTGAGACTGGGTCTCATGTAGCTCAGGCTGTCCTTGAGTTTGCTCTGCAGCTAAGAAGGATGACTTTGAACCAATAAGTCTCCACTTCCACCTCCCAGGTGCTGGGATTAAAGACAAGGGCAACAAACCACAGCTGGCTATTTAAATGTTGCATTATTTATATAAGTTGGGCTTCTTTCTTTCGTTTTGTTTTGTTTTTCAAGACAGGGTTTCTCTGTATAGGCTTGGCTGTCCTGGAACTTACTCTGTAGACCAGGCTGGCCTTTAACTCACAGAGATCCACCTGCCTCTGCCTCCTGAGTACTGAGATTAATCTATGTCTCTCTGTCTCTGTCTCTCTCTCTTTAAATAGGTGTGTGTGTGTGTGTGTGTGTGTGTGTGTGTGTGTGTGTGTGTGTGTCTGTGTGTGTCTGTGTGTGTCTGTGTCTGTGTGTCTGTGTAATGCTGGGTGTTTGGAACTTGCTTTGTAGACCAGGCTGGCTTTGAACTCACAGAGATCCACCCGCCTCTGCCTCCCGGGTGCTGAGATTAAAGGTATGTGTGTCAGTCTTGTGTGAAATAAGTCAATTGCATTCTATACAATCCCAGAATGGAGTAAGCTTTGCTTCTGGTGAAATTGGAAGCAGGCAAAAAGTTCAGAAGCATTTTGCACATGTTTTATCCTGCTAGCCCCAGGTCTCAGCCTGCATAGATGGTGTGGAGTGCAGGGCTTCTCCACAGAGCAGATTCAGCCACCCTGCCTGCGCGAGCACGGGGCCTACCCAAGCGTTGAATTCTTATTTTGTAAATGAGACAAATGACCAGCCACCACATTTCCCAAAGTTACTGTGAGGATTACACGCCGTGCTGCATACACGGTACTTTATAATCTATAAACCACCATAAGAATAGTGGCCGTCCTCAGCAGCCACTAGAACTGTTAGCTTTCTGTCTTCCTAATGGCAAAGAAGCTAATAAATGTCATTAAGAAGAAATAATTAATTTTACTGGATTTTGCTATTTTGATGTTCGGTGCAAAGCTGCATCTCAGTACACATTTGTTGAATGAATGCAAGAAGATTATATGTGCGCTGTAGCCTGGCTGAGCATGAAACAATAAATCGGCTTTTTTCCCCCTTGAAGAGATGTACATGTCTTCTTCATGGGATTAACCCTATTATTATTACGTTTAAATTGGAGGAACTGAAGCTAGATTCTCAGGTGATTTTAATGTTTATCTATGCTTTCTTTCTATTTTTTTTTAAAGATGGACCTGTGACTCTGTCATAGAAAATCATTCAAAGAAAAAGGATGCACTCTTGTATCAGACTTTATTTATCTCCCCTTATCAAAATTAATTTTTGTTTCATCTATCACACTCTGATGAAAGTCAGTGTCTCTGTATTCCTGGTTTGGCAGCTCTGTCCGTGTCTCTGCCCTTTGTGCATTGTGTCTAGGCTCTAACACTTCCATTCACTGGGAAGTCTGAGGGGCCATTGTGTGGCTGAGTGACGTTGAGTTGTGCTTGAAGGCAGAAGTGACACACTGCCTCTGGAGGGTCTTCTCTCACTGCCACTCAGATGATGCAAGAGGGAAGCCATGGTGCCTCCTCCCAGGTAAGTGCTCTGGGCTTAGGACAGTCTGCCTAGTACGCGTGTTTATTTGTATCCATTTAAAGGAAAAGGTAGAACCAATCATTTCTTATCCTCAGGCTTTGGGCATAAAAAGCATCAGTGAAATTCCATGCAGGTGTATTTGTGTATGCTTTCCTAGAAGATGGTCTATTAAAAAAAGAATCTCCAAGCCAGTATTGTCCAAAGATGCTTAGGGACCATTGGCTGGCAGTATGTTTGATCAGTGGTAACTTTGCTGCTGGAAATGATGTAAGAGCCTAGAGTGTTGCAGGGCTCACACCGATGCTTAGGGAACATTTGCTGGGCCCCAGGCAAAAGTCACACATGTTGCTTTTTTTCTTCTCTGTAACACATGGCCGGTGAGCTTCTTGAGGACAGGGTCTTTGTTGTGATGCTTGGCAGGTGTTCTAACCTCTGTCACTCAGTGATAGAAAAATGTACTTTCTGTGTCAGGTCTAATATAAAAATATTTTGAAGCCAGGATGTGGTGGTGCACGCCTTTAATTCCACCACTTGCGAGGCAGAGGCAGGTGAGAGTCTGAGGAGGCCAGCCTGGTCTACAGAGACTGGTGAGGGCTACATAGAGAGAAACCATTTCTGTATTTAAAAAACAAAGCAAAACAAACAAACAAACAAAAAAAATGGGGAAAATGAGATGCCTTGGAGGTTCATGCCACCACGCCTGATGACCTGAGTTCAATTCCTGGGACTCACATGGTAGAAGGAAAGAACCAGTTGGGTCGTCCTCTGACCGAGACACACACACACACACACACCACACACACACACACACACACACGGGGGAGGGGAGAGTGAATAAATACTAAAAAGACTCCTTTTTTAAAATCCTACTTTGTTCAAAAGACCTCACTTTTATTATACCTTCACCTTCAACAAAAGCAGTCTGAGCCACAGGTAGCCTCATGTAGACAAGTTATAAATGACCCACATATGGCTGCCTGTATGGAGGATACATGTTCTGATTGTTTCATGTTAATAACACAAAGTATGCGTAGTTGTACTATGCCCTAATTAGCCTCAGTTGTCAACTTAGCATGACTTGGTGTCACCTGAGAGAAAAACCTTGATTGCAAAATTTTCAGGATCAGATCAGCCTGTAGGCAAGTCGGAGCTGGTGGTGGTAGGTGTCAGAATGGCTAATTGATGAGGGAGGGAGGGCCTAGCCTACCACCGTGGGTGGTACCATCCCTACGCAGGTGCAAGTTGTATAAGTGTGAGATGATAAATCTCTTCCTCACCTGAGTTGCTTTTGGTCAGAATGTGTATCCCAGCGACAGAAATCAAACTAGAACATGCAGGTAACACAAGGATGTGGGAAGGCAGTGTTTTTAAGTATACCTGTGGCCGTGTTGATACTAGATACTTCCAAAAAGACAATGTTCCTTCTGCTTGGCACTACAGTTTGGCAGCCCTGTAATCTGAGTTTGCACCAGTGCTGGCTGTTTGTGGCTCCTCTTCCATCTCCCAATACACTTTCAGCAGAGGTCTCCAATGCTGTCTGTTTTTTCTCTCTGTTTTCTCACCCAAATTCCCAGGAGTTGAGATCTGATGGATTCAGGCTACCTTCCCTTGTCGGATAAGCTCATGTGACAACATTACTTTTGGCTTCTTCTGATGAGTCCGTTCTGGGACACACAGGTTCAAGGAGGGCGGCCACTTGGCACAAATGTGACTGTTGCTTTGAGTGTGTGGGGCTCTCCACTGTGCAGGAGCCTGGAGAAGCTGGGGTGATTGACCTCCCCGTTACACAGAGGACTTTGAGAAAAGGAGTAAGCCTGCCTTCCTCTGTGTTACCCATGACAATTGTTGGAGGCAGTGCTGGGGCAGAAGTTACGGTTTCCCCAGCTATGGCCCTCGCTAGACTTGTGCTGCTGCTGCTGCTGCAGCTGCTGCCCTTAAATGAAACTCTCGGTACTTACCCTGAGAAAATAGCGTAGTAAGCGGCCGGAGTCAGGACTGCGCATGCGTGTTGCTTGCTGGGACTTTTAGCAAAGGAGCGGAGTATTTATTTGTTTGTTTGTTTTTTCTATTTAACAGATAAGGACGTAGCCATGTCTCATTTTTAAAATGAGAATATAAAATAAGGTGTGCAGGTGCGTGTGCCATGACTGTCTGGAGGTCGGAGGACAACCCCCGTTCCAGGGATGGGACTTGGATCACCAGCCTTGTGTTGCACGTGTTTTCACCTGCTGACCCATTTGCCAGTCAGAGTTTGTTTTTAGGTGCTGGGGATGTAACCATTGGTAGAGTGCTTGCCTAGTATATGTGAGGCTATGGGTTCAGTCTTCAGCGGAAAAAGAAATACACTAAAACAAAAAAGACAATAATGACCACGGCCTCCTGTTTGGTTCTAGGCAGCTATAATCTCACATAAGTTACAGTCAGGTACTTGTCTAATTTTGCTTTGAAATTTTATGTGTATGAGTGTTTTGCTTGCATCAATGTGTGTGTGTGTGTGTGTGTGTGTGTGTGTGTGTGTGTGTGTGTGTACCAAGTATACGTATGGTGTTCTGAGGTGAGAAGAGGGTGGCGTATCCGTTAGAACTAGAGTTAGGGATGGTTGTGAGCCACTTTGTGGGTGAGGGGAAGTGGTCTGAACCTCTAAGCCTGTGCTTTAGCTCCAGCTCAACTTTTTTTTGTATGAATACCAGGAATCAATTGGCGTACAGGGTCTCAACTGAAAAATCATAAACACACAGAGTAAACAGTGTCCTTAGCTTATTAGAAAAATGAAAAACAGCACATTTTATTCAAAGGCAGTAGATAAATTGTCCATAGAGAAATATTGGCGTATAGGGTAATGCTTAGGTATTTGGTAAACGTGTCTCATGTTTTGTAAATCAAGTCTTAAGTTTAGTCCATTCTGCCCAGGTTTCCTGTGGGTCAGGGTAGGGGCACCTGTGGGCAGGCATTCTTGAGGAGATGCCTGTTTCTGTTGTTGTTGTTTTTTTTTGGCTGATGTTGTTTTTGAGACAGCTCATCACCTATGTGGGCTAGGCTGGCCCCAAACGTGGCTGTCTGCCTTTGCAGATTACAGATGTGTGCGGCCACACCCAGAGGAGTAAATAGTTCAGTTTAAAACAAGTTGGAACCAAGAAGTTGATGTTTTCCTTCCACTAATTCATCTCAGGCTTGTGTGTGTGCAATAGTGACTAAACTATATGTTCATGTGCTTTTAAGGCATGTACATTTTAGCCGAAAAGCTTACAATGTCAATGTGTTCATTGCATCAGTACCTGGAGACAAAGCTATTTCTGGCAGACTTGCTTTGTGTTTTTCAGTTTTATAGTCAACAATTCCAGAGAGACAGTCTCCTATTGGACTAGGATGGAGAGGTCGGGTGGAGGGACTGTTCTTGGCAGGACTTGCTTTTGCATTCTTGGCAGTCTCTTCAAACCTTATAGTAAGTGTCTGTGCTAATCTAGGGGAGCCTGATTTTTAAGAGGAGGTCCCCCTTTCTCCTAGCATGCTGCGCTTGTGTGCATTTTAGTTACTGCCTGGAGAGGAAGAGAGCCTGGCTGTTGGGGTTCAGGAAGGTGTGGCTCTGAAGCTGTGGTAATTAGCGTGCCTCCTGGGTTACTACCACCACCACAGAGCAGTCAGTCTTCACAGCAGAATAACGGATAAGTGTGACAAGGGGCTGGAGAGATGGCTCAGCAATTCCCAGCACCCACCTTGCGGTTCACATCCTTTTGTAACTCTAGTCTCTGGGGTTCTGATGCCCTCTTCTGGCCTCCAGGGGCACTGCATGTACACAGTACACAGACATACATGCAAGCAACATATCCGTGTGCACTAAATTAATATTTAAGATGATACTTTATCAGTGTGGAGGACCTGGAATAATAAAGTTGATGCTTGACCAGTTTCCACATTTAATAAGTACAACTTAGCATCAGGCTTTTCTTCTTTAAACTGGAAGCAGCAGTGGCTGTGAGCGCCTAGGAGAATAAAAATGTTTAAAGCCCTCCCCGACCCCAGTGATTAATATTTGTGTTCCAAACCTGGAGTGGAGTGATGGAGAAAGTATTTCACCGTAGCAAAAGTGGCTGGATGTGGCTGGAGAGATGGCTCAGGGGTTAAGAGCATCTGCTCTTGTTGTGGACCTGGCCTCTGTTCTCAGCTCACAACCATGCGTAACTCCAGTTCCGGAGAGTCTGACGCTGTCTTCTTCCTTCCATGAGCACCAGGCATGTATGTGTTGCACACACACATACATACACTCTTAAAAAGAGTGACTGACGTGCACAGTTGTGAAAGGGTTGCTGTTACAATGGTTTGACTTACAGGAACAATGCACTCTTGTTTTTGTAACTGCAGCTCACTTTAATTAGAGGCTGAGGGCAGAAAGTTTGGAGGAGCCAGGCAGGGGATTAGTGGGCTGGCCCATCTACCACAGCCCAGTGCTTCCAGGACACCCTGGATTTTGTCTTTCATGGTGGAAGGAGCCTTATCCCATAAAAACCACACATATGTCATGCCCATCACATGGCCTTTGCTCTCTGGCTACAAAGGCTCACCTCATACCCTTCCTCTCTTGGGAAAAGCAGAATCTAGACACTTGTGACCTTCCGTAAGTACTAAAAGCCTGAGGGTGGACACAGGTGTGGGTACGGACAGACAGGTATCTGCTGAAAGACTTTGTCTAAGCTCTTCTGAGGTTCTGTGTTGGTCAGTACTGCAGGCCCTGTGGGCCGAGCTGCAGGGCCCCTGGCCTCACCTTCCCCTTTTCCCCCTGGTTTGATTAAAAACGAGCAACATGGGAGAAACCTTAGGTTTTGTTTGCTTTATTTATTATTATCATTATCATTATTATTATTTTATTTGTTTGCTTGATTTATTAATTATTTTTTTTGGGAGGGGCATGATTTCTCTGTGTAGCCTTGGTTGCCCTGGACTGGCTTTGTAGACCAGGATAGCCTCAAACTCATAGAGATCTACCTGTCTCTGCATCCTGAGTGCTGGGATTAAAGGCATGTGCCACCATGCCTGCTCCAGAACTTGTTTTTCATGAGGGAAAATGAAGACACTGAAATATAGTTTCTTTTTATTCTTCTTAATTTTTTTTTTTTTTTTGAGGAAGCTTTAGCTTAAAAAAAAAAAAAAGAGTAGGATCGCTCCAACATCTTTCTCCTGTGTGTTGTTTTCCCGATGAGGAGCTCTGGATCCTTGTTTTAGTGTCATTACTTATTTCAATTAAACAAGGAAAGATATTCTAAGAGAGGAAGCAGTTTCTGTTATGAAGAAACGTTTTTTTCCCCTCCCAAGACAAGGCTCCTCTGTGGAGCTCTGGCTGTCCTGGAACTCACTCTGTAGACCAGTCTACTTCCTGAGTATTGGGATCAAAGGTGTGCGCCACCTCTGTCCTATGTACCATATTTTAAATTATGTAATGGGAAACTTATAAGAAGTGTCCATTTTCAGGTGGAAAAATAGAGCATGAAGTCTGTACGGTGCATCCTGAGGTCCATCACATAGTAGGTCCATCAATCAAATAATAGGTCCATCACATAGTAGGTCCATCATCATATAGTAGGTATGTTTAAGGTCACTAAGGGAGCTGGTGCTTAGGTAACAGGCAGTTGACAGTGGCCTAAAGCTTAATGTGGTTCTCTGGTGTCTCGGGTGTGGCCTCTGGACCAGATTATACACATCATTAGAGAGGTTTTTAGCCAGTTGGTGCTCTCAGATGCCTTTTAGACACAGGGAAAGCACACTGTGCCTTCCTAATGCTGTGACCCTTTAATACAGGTCCTCATGTTATGGTGACACTTCCCCTCCCATAAAATTATTCCATAGCTATATTTTTGCTACTGTTACAAATTGTCTATATCTATTATGCCAGATATGTGCTATTTGACATCCTACCCCCCCCCCCCCTTAAAGGTCGAGACCCATAGGTTGAGAATCACTGCTCGAGAGGTATGAGCCAAACAATAGCTTTAAAACAAAACAAAACAAAACAAAAACTACTTCTCTGTATACTTCTGATAGGATAGAGTTTGGGAGCAATAGGCTAGGTGCACCCCTCCCCCCCCCCTTTTTTTTTAAATCACTGCATCAGGTTTAGTGTCCAGGCCTAGCAGTGGTGATCCTACAGGTTCTCCATGGCAACAGCAATGGATGCAGCCTTGTTGAGGACTGCCATAGACAGCCTTACTAGGACCACAAAGGCAGCCTTAGGAGATGCAGAGGGAAGCCATGGAGTTAAGAAAAGCCAGCTGAGTGGCCTCCACTCAGCTGTGCTTAGTGCCCTGCGTCCAGTGCACTGTGGCATTTCACGGAGCTCTCTGCTACTCTCAGGTCATGCCTCTGGTGTCCGCTGGCCTCTTTGCTGAGGGTCACAGGGAGCGACAGTGTTTCACTCAGAGGCTGTGCGTGCTGGCTTGGCCTCAGAGATACAGGAAGCTTGAGATAAGCTTGGAGCTTTTCAAGCTGATTTTATTTTAGACCTAGGGACCTTATCTTGTAAGCCATTAATATCCCTTGCCTGCCTGGTAGCAAGTGCTTTGGTTTGCAGTGTTTGAAGGAATCTCTAGACAGCACCGACTGTGCATCGTCTGGTGGAGAGCTGGCATTTCCGGCGCTCAGTGCACTCTCTGGACTCCAAGCTGCATTACCTGGTGACTCCTTAGGAACTCAGCTCACAGGCTCCACCCCAAACCTCTTCAATCCGGTGGCCTACTGAGGCGCAGTGGGAACAATCAGATTTGATGAATTCCATGGGTGATTTCGAAGCATGCCAGTATTTGAGAAATGTTGATTTTAAGCATAACATTAAAAAAAATTAATTGTCACGCGGTAGTCATGTGCCTCCTAGTATTTGCATTTGTGTAGTTTTTGAAGTTTCTGTTGCTGTTGGCTTGTTTTTAAGTTTATTCTCTGGTCTGATAAGATACAGGAATTATTTGGATTCTTTTGTATTTGTTAAGACTTTCTTGTAGCCTAGAGTGTCGCCTGTTTTAGAGGTGGTCCCATGGGCTTCAGAGAAGAATGTGTTTTATTATTTGGTATTTGTGATGTTCTGTAGATAACCTTGTTTCAGTCCTTTTGGCCAGTGGTGTGACTTAACTCTGAAGTATCTTTGTTGATTTTTAGTTTCAACATGGTATCTAAAGATGGACTATTATTATATCAGGACTGAATTGATTTGTATGGCTATTAGTATGAAATCGGAAGCCTCAATGTTCAGCATGTTTACAATTGTTGTTTCTTTTCAATGAATTTTTCCACTTATTGATACGTAGTGGCCTCTTAAAAATCTCCTAATTTTGGTGTGCAACCTACTTCATCAGATACCTGAATGGTTTCGGTTTGCTTTGTAGATTGGCTTCTGCCCTTTCCCTCTGTCTCTAGCTTGCTAGGGAGGTGTGTTTCTTGGAGACCACAGATAATTGGATCTTTTTTAAAAGATTTATTTATTATTTATACTGTATTTTGCCTGCATGTGAGCCAGCAGGCTGGAAGAGAGTACCAGATCTCATTACAGATGGTTGTGAGCCACCATGTGGTTGCTGGGAATTGAACTCATGACCTTTGGAAGAACAGCCAGTGCTCTTAACCTCTGAGCCATCTCTCCAGCCCTGGATCTTGGTTTTTAATTCAGTTGGTCTCTGTCCTTTAATTGGTGATTTAAGGCTTTTCTTTGAAAGATGTTTAAAAAGTCTTATAGTTTTTGTGTTTTTCTGGTTGGCTCGATTTCTCGTTCTTTCTGTCCCATTATTATCAGGGGATTACTGCTCAACTGTGTTGGGTATGATGGATTCCTTCCTAGCTTTTCTCTGCTCGTCTGTTTTTCTCATGAAAGTTATTCTTTCCTGTGCTTTTAAGATTGAGACTGTTGGGGCTGGAGAGATGGCTCAGAGGACCTCTGGAAGAGCAGACAGTGCCCTTAACCGCTGAGCCATCTCTCCAGCCCTTCAGCTATCTTTCTTACATTCGCTCTTCTCCTTAACTAGGTCTTACGGTGGCAGCTGCTAGTCAGCCGTCTAGTGGAGAAGTCAGACGTCTGGATTTTTAAAAAATGTATATAGTTGAAAACAGGACTTGACCACAAACCAGGCTCAGAAATGTGTACTGGGGTTTTCAGTCGCCAGCTTCAGAGAGTTGGTGATGAGTGACCTCTGAGAGGGGAGACACCTGTGCTTGGAGGGAGGGGATGTCTAGCAGCCTCTGGGTTCCCTCCCAGGTGCAGGCTCTGCTCTACCATGCGTCTCTCCCCATCATCCGCCACCACTCCGCTCTGTTTTAGGGCTGACAGCACACCCTCAAACGCAGCACACAGAAGGGATGGCTTCCCTGGGAATCTTTCGCTGTAAGGAACAAAACCAACTTAGGAACGAGTTTATCAGGGTCCTGAAATCCTCCTAAGAGCCCAGGAGCCTCAGAGAGCATCTGTTGTCCCTACTTCTCTCAGCTCCATGCTCAGCTTTCTGCAGATCGGCTCTGTATAAAAGCCTTTTGCTCCCTATATTACTTTTTGTCAGGCTATTTCAGCAATAGAAATGAAACCAGGGCCCAGGGAGAATGTTAGGAGTTGGGAAGATGGCACTTTTTTTTCTATATCATTTAATGAACATTACAATGAATGCTAATTAATGTATTTATAAATATTTATTAGATTTCTAGACCTAGATAAAACTAGATACATTATGAAGCTTACTTGTGTGGCTATAGTAAATGGCTATAGCTATCTACTTACTGTTTTTTTAATTGAAAAATAAAATCATTCATATTACATCTCAATTGCTATCACACCCCGTGCATCCTCCCATTCCTCTCTCCCTCCCTCCCGCTTTCACCCCATTCCCCTTCCCTATGACTGTGACTGAGGGGGACCTCCTCCCCTTGAATATGATGCTAGGGTATCAAGTTTCTTCTTGTCAGTCTGCTATCCTTCCTCGAGTGCCATCAGGCCTCCCCATCAAGGGGACATGGCCAAATATGGGGCACCAGGGTTCATGTGAAAGTCAGTCCCCAGTCTCCACTTAACTGTGGAGAATGTCCTGTCCCTTGGCTAGATCTGGGTAGGGGTTTGATGATGACAGCACATATTGTCCTTGGTTGGTGCCATAGATCGAGCAGATGGCCCAGATCTGCTCATCATAGTGTGAAGATGGCCCTTTTTTGACACTGTGGCCTCATCAGAAAACCCCAAGGAGGCCACTGATGGCATGAAAGGACAGAGGCATTCTCCCTGCACATACCCTTAGCATGCACGGTGGATTTATCCACTGACCCCACTCTAGGGGAGTGCCCTTGGGCTCTAGGCTGTTGCTGAGTCAGAGAAACTGCGGTTGGTTCACTTTCTAGTTTCTCTGTTCTGAGGCCGGCTCCATGGCTGTCAGCACCTGATGCTTTCAGCGATACCTGTCTCTGTTAGTTCAGACGTTTTACATGGCGGCGATGACAAGTGAGACGAGGTTTTTAGTGAACGGCTTCACGGTCAAAGCCTTCTCACGGTGTCTGCTTTAAAAGCCTCCTTTATTGAGAATGTTGAAAGCCAATGACACAGGACTAAGAAAATACAGACTATATGTACTGCATCCCTTCCCTCTTTACTGGTTTGTTTAGTCAATAAATGATTTGAATTGGAGATGAGTCTTAGTTTACAAGCTAGAGGCACAGGGACTGTTGCATTTTTTTCCTAAAGTGACTTAATAGTCACCTAAGCATCTTTCTTGGGGTTACAAGGTTCACCTTGGCTGTTCCTGAGACTCCTCCCACACCTCCCTCCTGGGGTCCTGTCAAGCTTCCAGACCTGATTGCATGCCACAATGTCATGACCCCTTTGGGTCCTGTGTTGACCCTGGTCCCTGCCACTTTTGGAGCATGTTTGAGGTCATGCTTGGCCACTTGAATATACCTTCAGCATCTGGGCTTTCTCTTGGGGCTCCCATTCTTCTTTCCGTGGGTGATGGCAAACCTGTCGTAGCCTCTCTGAAACTGGGAAGCCAGAGCCATATGTAATTGGGAGTTAAGAGAGAAAAACACTGAGCATGTTTCCTGCCCTTAAGTGATGAGCTGCCAGGTGGACTATAGGCTGTGTTTCCTCTGGTCACCTCACCATAGGTTTCTACAGCTTCTGTGGCTACATTCACACCGAGAGGGTGCCTGTAGCACTTGCTCATGGCTCCTGAGATTCATGGGCCTCTACCTGCTATCAGGTGGCAGGGGAACTTGAGACATTTGATTGACATTTCCGAAGCCAATTTGGAAACTTTTCTGTGGCACAAATTAGCCTTCAGAGTTCTAGCTCTGTCTTCCAATCTTCAACAAATTAATCAAAGTACGTGTTTTCCCTTTCGTGCAATGAGTCACTTGGCACCACTAATATTCTTTGATAAAAACCTGTCTTCCAGGGTCACGCAGCTGAGCCTCAGGCCTCAGCCAAGAGCTGCAGTGTAGTTTAATCATCAGCTGCCTCCTTTTGTCCTAATTTCAGATTTTTCCTTGCCCACAGCACAGCTAGCAAAATAGAAAATAAAATGTACATTTGGGGTAGATAATTAGGACTGAGCCGGGAGGACACGTATAGGATGGCAAAGCCTGAACCTGGCGTTGATAGAAACAGTGTTTGCCAGAGAGTTCTGTGAAGCCCTTGGTATCTAGGGTTGCAGCACAGGCTGTGCATAAAATATTTATAGAGCGTAGTGTGCTTCACCTTTGACAAAAGAAGGGTTCGGGTGTGCACTGTTACTACAGACGTCACTAACGGATAAGCTGCTCAAGGACCTTTGGAAGAAAAGGAAAGCATTTGCCTTTGAGTGGCTGATAGAGTAGCCTTGACTCCCAGCCAAAAATACTTAACTTAAAAAAAAAAAAACCAGAATGACCCTTAAGAATCAAGAAGCATAAAGTGAGTTTAGTAGAGATGATCTGCAGAACGGATGGAGCTAGGAGCTGTGTGAAGCTGGTGAAAAGAGTAGGCTTGGCCTCCGGGGTTACGGCCCAGAAAGCAAAAGCACAGCGGAGAAGAGTCTTGAGCATCAGTACATGACTTGGTATGTGCACGTGCGCCCTGTCATGTCCTGACTTTACATAGGTGCTGGGGATCTGAGCCCGGGTCCTCATGCTTGCCTAGCAGCCACTTAGCCAGCCATTGTCCCAACCCTTCGTGGCTTGTATGTAAACATAAGTCCCTGTCACTCTGTCGTGTGTTTGACTGTAAAAGAGGAATGATAGTGCCATCTAACAGCCTCATAAAGGGTTGGAATAATAAGGCGCCTGTTGCTGAGTTAGTAGGGGTGATCTTGCTTGTTCGTTTGTTTTTGTAAAGATAACATTGACTCATCAGCTTATCTACCCTGATTTTCTGTGATCTTTGAAATAGGCCAAGAGAGATGCTCCTTCTTTGGAAAAAACATACTAGGGAAACTACCAGCAAGACAAAGGTCACATGCTTGTGTCTTTCTATGTTAAAGACTCTTGAGACCCACACCAGGATCCTTCCTAAGCCTCAGAGGCTTCAGCAGATTTTGCTTTTGGTAACCAGAAGTTCCCAGTCAGTGTACAAAGTACCAAGTGGATTGATCTAATGAGATTGTATAAATTAATATGGGGGACACTCAGGTAGAAAAATAACAAAGGGCATGAACAAGAAGTATAAAATGGTAAAATATGTTTAACTTCTAATGCACACTGAGTTCAAAGTGTCTGTAGAATATTAAAACAAACTATCACAGTGTTAGAGGGGTGCGGAAGAGTGACGTCGCCATGCGCTGCGAGATCGGACATTCTTACAGGCAGCTTTCCACATTATCAGCTCCGTAAGTTTCCTATGACTGCCCTGCCCCCTTTTCCAGAAAAATAACTTAACAGTGTGTAAAAAGGTATCCATCTCAGCATTGTTTTACAATCAAAGCTTAGAAAGTATTTCAGTGAGTCAAAGGGATTTTAAGATGAAATCTCAGGAAGTCATTAAAATAAAGGTGTTAAAAAAAACTATTAAATGACACGATGCTTTCATTAGAATCAGTGGGAAAAGCCAGTTATGAATAATTCCTGTTTGTGTATTATGTTTATAAATGATCCTGCATATGTACCAAAGTGGGAGGAGGTTCAACAAGATGTTAACAGCACTTAAAAGCTTTAACTCTCATTGCCGGGTGGGCGTGGTGGCACATGCCTTTAATCTTAGCTCTTGGGAGGCAGCGGCAGGTGGATCAAAGTGAGTTCGAGGCCAGCCTGGCCTACAGAAAAGTCCAGGACATCTAGGACTACACAGAAACCCTGTCTGGAAAAACAAAACAAACAAAAAAAGTTTTAACTCTCGAATTCTCTAAACCTATAGTTTGAGAACAAACACTATTTTGAAAGGAAACATATTACTCTTAAAATATTGAGCATTAACTATATAGATTATGCAACATGGTTCTATTAACTTGTCACGTCGGTCTCCTTTTATCTGTGAGTAACCACCGTGTTCCCAAAGCACTAGATTGGGCATCAGCTCTCCAGGGTTTACAGTGTAACATGTTAAATGGTTCTGTAAGATTTCTCAGGGACATCCCCTTGATGGGGAGGCCCGGTGGCACTCAGAGGAAGGATAGAAGACTACCAAGAAGAGACTTGATACCCTATGAGCATACACAGGGGGAAGAGGTCCCCCTCAGTCACAGTCATAGGGGAAGGGAGTAAGGGGAAAGCGGGAGGGAGGGAGGAATGGGAGGATACAAGGGATGGGATAACATTTGAGAGGTAATATGAATAAATTAATAAAATATTTTTTAAAAAAAGATTTCTTAGGGAGACAAAACCAGGCAAGCAGGGTGGTGTTGGCAGAGCAGCGTTTGCAAGCCACTCTTGTCCGTGGTCAGACTGAGTGGGAGCAGGGCAGGAAGACAAGGACAGGAGCAGTGACAGCTGGCAACTGAAGTGTCTCTGGTTGCTGGTGATACTTTGAGAGCTGGTGGAAACTTCTGGAGCTGAGAGCTGCCTGGAGGACTGCTAGCTCTCTCTGTTTCCTGACCCACCATGAGGTGAACCTACCTGCTCCACCCTCTGAAACTGTTCGGCCAAAGAAGGTCTTGGGGTTTCTCACACAGAGACCAGAATGGAACTAAATAATTCAGGTGTTTAGATCAGACTGTTAATGTTAGATCAGGCAGACTCTTTGAAAGTGACCAGCAGTCAACCTTAGAGTTCTTGACAGGCAGGTCTACTGTTTCCATTTGCCTTCTTGCTTTCTCCTCAGTCCCCAGCCACATGTATCCTGTGTCAGCCATATTGAAATTGCACCTGGGAGCCACCTGCTGCTTCCTGTTTCCCAAGGCGGAGGCTTCCTGTGAGCTTCCAGTTGCATCTTGCTCAGCTGTTTGTGCTTGCATGCCTCTGCTGTTGGAGGGGTTCTCTCATCTTTGTAGTGGCTCCATTTCTCCTCCATCAGGTACTCTTCCGACATCCCTTGACACTTCACGGTATCTTGTATTTATCCCTCCTTAAGATCTTCCTTTAGTTCTTTCTCCATTATCTTTTCCCATGGCAGGTTATTGTTGGTACTGCTGAGAGCTTGGTTATGAGTTGCCATTTGAAAGGTGCTGGACATACTTAAAACTCATCTCCTGGCTCCATAAGCAGATCCTTAGGCTGAGTGCTCTATAAGTGGTACCCAGCCTTTTGACATTGTCTATTGATGTCTTCTACAAATGTGGTGGACAATACATAGTCACAGGTATCCTGGAGCCTGTGTGACCTAGTAGGTTAAATGTGCCTGGTTCCCATTGGTGATTGAACCTGACACACAAAAATTATACACAGTTGGGAAGCAATATATTTCAAAATACACATATATTGTGAATGGTTCAAATCCAGGTAAATAGACCTCCTCAAGTATTTATTATTTCTTTGTTGGTAAAAACTTTCAAAATACTTTTAGTAATCGAAACTTTTAGTAAAGGCCTGTTGACCTCAAAGAGTACTGGCCAAGCTAATTCAGAAGAGAACTGACTTCTAAAAACTCTAATGCCATCTACACTGAAGTGGAAAACTTAATGTGAATAGTCTCGTTCCAGTTGGACAGTTATACTTGATACATAATGACACATTGGACAGTAATGTTAGGGGGTGCTTGAGGGTTAAAGCGTGTGGACAGTGAGCATTGCTGGGGCTGGGGACCTAAGCCTGTATCTCACAAGAGGACGTGATAATTACGTAGGAAGAGTGTGGTTTTACCTGGTCTGACTGGTTTCATGAGAATAGAAGAAATTGGAAACTGGTGGCACATAGTCAGTGTGATGGTAGATCATGGGAGAACTGAGAGTCAGCAGAGGAGTATATATTTGGAGAAGACAAACTCTTTAACACTAAGGATATGAGTAAAAGAGGACTTGGGTTTAGACATTTCAAGGTCAGAGAGCCTTATGGTTGATGGGATAGGACTGGCTAGTGTTATTGACTACCTGTGGTGGGCTCTGTGAGACACAAGACATTTCACATAACAAACAGCCTCCAGGAAGCGTGTTCACTTGTTAGTCACAGCAAAGCTGAGGTTTTGGACAGAGCAGACACAATCTGGATATATTCTGCAGAGTGGTGGGGGTCACGATCCATACGCAGGGGACCTCTGATTTCATAGAGGAATGAGGTGTGAAAGCTGGCATCTGGTTTTTGTGTGTGTGTGTGTGTGTTGGGGGGGCTTGTTTGTTTTGTTTTTTGTTTTTTGAGACAGGTTTTCTTTGTAGGTAGTCCTGGCTGTCCTGGAACTCACTCTATAGACCAGGCTGGCTTCAAACTCACAGAGATCCCCCTGCCTCTGCCTCCTGAGTGCTGGGATTAAAGGTGTGCGCCACCGTTTGCCTGCTGGCATCATTTCTTGGTTGTGTAGTGAAGAAAACCAAGCGTGGCCTATCTGTTCAAGGTTGTACAGGTCATAGGAAGAGAACAGCAGTTCTATGCAAGAGAGCTGGCAGGTGACAGTCTCCAGGAAGAGTCCAGACCACAGGTTGGGAAGAAGTCACAGACACATGCGACGTGCCCAGGGGTTTAGTATCAGGCAGTGAAAAAGAAGCTCAAGGGAAGATGGTAGATGGCTAGTGGGATTAGGAGTGGTGGAGAGTGCGGGTGAGTGACAGCCTCCAGGTTTTTATCCCAGGGAACTGCCACTTAGAGCGTCGATGGTGGAGCGGTCTGCATGTAAAGTGACAGGAAACGATGTAAACATTGGTGGCATGCACGGGCAGACCTATGCATATCTTAGCAAATACACCAACAGAACGGTAGCAACTAAGGATGAAAGGCAGTGAGGGACCAAGCCTCCTCCTTTGAAAGAGTGAGGGTAACTCACTGTAGGAGTGTGGCGGCCAGCTTTTACCTAGAGCAGAGAGACTGGTTTTTGTAGTTCCTCAGTTCTTTATTCTGCTCCCGCCCCCAGCAGGTTGAGGTTTGATTTCTGAAATGCATAGTTGACCCTGATGATCGACTCCCCTAGCTGTCAGTCTAAACAGAAAGGAGATTGCTCCAGCCACACCTCCCTCAGTGAGATCCTTTCTCTTTCAGGATGATTGTCGCCTTACTGGATGGACGGCCCAGCTACTGAGTTACGTCCGCCTTCGAAGTTATCTGTGGAGTTGAAATGTTTATTGCGGTAACCTCTGACCTTACGTGATTAAGGTAAGGTTATACTTTTTATCTTTCAGCCGTCACAAAGTTGTCATGTTTGTCTCCTATAACTTTACTTTTTCGCAGACATTAATCCAGCCCCTTCCACAGGTTTTTATGTTCTAATATTCCACTCAGAATGCTCTTAATCTGAAAATGTATATGAGTGCAGAAAATATTTTTATAGGATGAAATATGAGCAGGCTGTTTGACGCTGAGGAATGGAGGTGAAATGTATTACTCCTGAGATTAAATCAATAAAATACTCCATTTCCATAAACACAGTATGCATAGGCTGGAGTATACCGAAAAGAATTTATTAGATCAAGAGGAATATTATTAAGGCTACTTGAAAGAAATGAAAATGCTTAAGTAGTATATTGCTGGTTCATTTCAAATGCCAAAAGTAAAAATACAGGGAATTTAAAAGAAAAATATTGTCCCTCTTTCAGAGATGTTAGCATTTCACTGAGTTATTTTCCTAGTTTATGTAGTGTGTGTGGTTCATTTACTAGATTGCTTTAGAGATGACTGACACTCACCATATTCTTGCCCTGTGCCAGGTTCCACACCATCCCCTTTGTAGGCATTAACTTATTTGTTCCTTTAACGGTTATTCTTTTTTTTCCCTTTATTATTGTTTGTGCATGTGTGTGCATGCAAAGGTCAGAGGACACCTTTGAGGGCTAGGCTATCTCCTTCCAATGTGAATTGTGGGGATTGACCTCAGCTAATCGGGTTTGCGCAACACGCGCGTTTGTCTGCCGAGCCATCTTTCTGTCCCGATGGTTCCTTACTTCTTTTGTTCGTTTGTTTGTTTTTCGAGACAGGATTTCTCTGTGTAGCCTTGGCTGTCCTGGACTCACTTTGTAGACCAAATTGTCCTAGAACTCACAGCAATCCACCTGTCTTTGCCTCCCGACTGCTGGGATTAAAGGCGTGCCCGGCCTGGTTCCTTACTTCGTTTTTTTTGTTTGTTTGTTTTTTGTTTTTGTTTTGTTCTGTTTTTGTTTTCAGAGACAAGGTCTCTCTGTGTAGCCCTGGCCTCGAGGCCTGGAGGATGGCCTCGAACTCACAGTGATCCGCCTGCCTCTGCCTCCCGAGTGCTGGGATTAAAGGCGTGCGCCACCACGCCCAGCTGGTTCCTTACTTCTTAACGATGCTCTGATCAGCATTTTTGTCACCATTTGCATCTGAGAACATTTAGACTCTGGGGCCAGTGCGTGCTGTAAACCTTGTAAACCTGGGCTAGTGGGATAATAAGCTCTACCAACAGGCTGCCCCACACACTTCAGCAACATGCTAATTAATTCCTTTTTTCCAGACCACTTCACCCGACTGTGTAATGCTCAGCCTCTCTACCCTATCTTTATCTTGGATATACACATCACTTTCCTTCCTGTAATTTTAGAAGCTTCATTACTGGAGTGTTTGTCGTATGCGGGTGTGATCATTTCTGGAGGGTGAATTGCTGCCATGGCCTTTCTGGGGCTGATGGGACACTCTTCCGGTTGGTTTTCAGAACGCTTCGCCAGTAGAGCTCCTTGGGTTCAGCATAGAAGTGTAACCGATGATGCCCAGCCACACCTGGAGATTGCAACCTGAACGGCATTGTCTGTCTTTAGAGATGCCAAAGGTTCTTGTGTGTGAATCCTTTTCCACACACAGTATTCTAGAGACCATCACCTCTTCCCTCTCTCTTTGTGTCGTTACTAATGGCGTTGGCAGGACAGTGCATAAGGTGTAGGCTCTAGAGTAAGATGCCTGGGTTTAGGGAGGCTAGTCTGCCTCAGTTTCCCCATCAGCCCAATGTAAATACGTAACAGTAAGACCTCCCTTGTAGAACACTTGAGGATGGTGCCTGACTTGGTATGTGCTCAGTAATTGCTGTCTGCTAGTCTTCTAGAAGTATATACTCATATAATTTTATATATTATATATAATATATAATATATATGGCTGTTATTGTTTTGAATGAAATATGATTGTTACCAAATTAGTAATTAATTCACAGTAGAAACTAAACTACTGACAGTGTCATACTGTTAGCAGTCGCTGTGATGAGCTGAGCTGAGCTGCACACATAACCATCTCTGCCTCAGTTGATGCAGAGTGCAAGTATAATGGCAGAGTAGAAAGAAACAGGGATAACCAGGCTTTTGGGGACACACACACACACGCACACACACACACACACACACACACACACACACACACACACACACACACTTGGGAACACTCGTTTGATCCTCGATGCATACCTGTGAGGGAGGTGGAGCAGCTGTTCTTAACCTGGTTTTACAGGAGAGCAGGATTAAGTGTTTTGCTCACTGCAGGTCATGGAACGGCCAGTGACAGAGCTGGTGTGTACTCTAGACTTCTCTGTCTTTGTGTCCTTAATCCTTATTCTCCAGTGGCAGGTGGGGAGAGCCAGGGCTGGAGACATCCTGGGAAAGGAAGAGCAAAAGCCGATGCTCCCCAGGAGAGGGCAGCAGAGTTGGGAACTGTGCAGACAACACGTGCACATAAATGGGGAAATTGAGGCAAGGACCTCAGTTCCCAAAGGGTTGAATGAAGCTTAAAGGAAGAAGATTTCCTTCTTTGTTGTTTGAGTCAGGATCTCTTGTATCCCAGCTCTCAAAGTCCCTATGTAGCCAAGGAGGACCCTGAGCTTTAAAACATATAGTTGTTAGTGTTAATAGTATGAGGGCTCTGTGTGTGCACGTGTACATATGAGTGTGTATGTAAGTGCATTCGTGCATGTGTCCACAGGCATCTGTATTGTGCATTATGCGTGTGTAGGGGTGACTATGCCTTAGCACATGTGTGGTTGTCAGAGAATCAGAGAACTTTGTAGAGTTGGCCCTCTCCCTCCATTTTAACATGGGCTCTATAGAGTGTATTCAGGTTGCCAGGCTTGCTCAGAAAGTGCCCTTGCCTTCTGAGCCATCCTTCCAACCAGCTTTTGACTTCTGACCCTCCTAGCTTCACCTCCTGAGTGCCAGGAATACTGTTACATGTCATCACATCAGTTTATGTAATGCTGAGAATCAAACCCAGGGCTTCCTGCAGGGGACAAAAGTGCTCTACCAATTGAGCTGCATCCTCGTTCCATTGCTGTAAAGAAACACCACGGCCAAGGCAGTTCATAGCATTTCATTGTGGGCTTGCACACAGTTTCAGAGGGGTCAGGCCATTATCAACATGGCGGGGAACATGGCGACATGCAGCCAGGTGCTGGGGCAACAACTGAAAACTACCCTAATCCATAGGGGTCTGGGCCTGGCATGAGCTTTTGAAACCTCAGAGACCACCCCCAGTGACACCGTTCCTCCATCAAGGCCACACCTACTCCAATAAAGCTATGCCTATATGAGCCTATAGGGGCCACTCTTATTCAAAACACCTCAGTCTCCATGTCCCACTTTAAAAAATTGATGCACAATTATGTATTTATGCAGTTTGGTGTAGACTTGTGGTACCTATAGATACATAGGGTAATGCTCACATAGGGGATTGGCGTATGCCATCTCAATCATTTGTCATTATATGTTGGGAACTATAAAAATTCATTCTTTTAAAAAATAAAGGGATGTGTGTGTGTGTGTGTGTGTGTGTGTGTGTGTGTGTGTGTTCAGATGCATGTGCGCAGGTGTACTCTTGCATATAAAGGCCAGCTGTCAACCTCAGGGCCCATCTATCCTGTTTTTGAGACACGGTCTTTCACTGATCTGGGGCTTCCCAATTAAGCTAGGCTAGCGGGCCAGTGAACCGCAGAGATCACACGCGGCTGGAATCAAAGCATGTGCCACCCCTGTAGCTTTTTATGTGAGTGACGGGGGACACAAACTCAGGTCCTTGGGCTTGCACGGAGCACACTTTGCCAGTTGAGTCATTTCCCCGACTCCAAATGCGTCATTGAGACAGAACGTGTCTTTTCTCAAAGCCAGGCACACATAGACTCGGGAGCTCTGGGGTGAAAAGGGAGCACTGTGAGGAACTTAAATCTCCCTGTAGCCCAGGCAAAGCCCAGATGGGGATCCCCCGGACTTAATGCCCCTTAGCTGGGGTTTCGGAGCTGCACTGTCACACTTGATGCCAGGGCTTCTCAAGAAGGAAGAAGTAAATGTCAATGCCGATCAGGAGAGGCAGGTGTGGGTTTTAAGTCAGAGGAAGGGAAACATTTAAACAGTCAGGGGGTTCTGCTCTGCAGGAGGCTACACCAGGCAGTGTGTCCCTGAAGCTCCCCTTGAGCGTGCTCCTCTGAAGCCCAAGGAGAGGGATGCGGATGCTTCTCACGCTCAGTCTGCGTAGATGCCAGGTCAGGAAAGTGGAGTTCCTCAGTTTCCCGTGGAGTGAAAAGACCCCCACTACTGTGACACTGTTTCTGGCAAGTGGCTGTCAGGCTGCGCTCCTGGTTTGCTGGAGTCAGCGGCAGTTTTGACAGCTGCTCAGGTAGACACATGGACCCCTGACTGATGAAGAAACTGAGAGAGAGTGGTCCAGGGTTTGCGTTGAAAAGCCTTTGCTCACTCAGGGCTGTGGTCCACGGTGCTTTCCTGACCGCTGAAATGATGTTGGCCTCAGCAGATGCCTCCAGAATCCTTCCTCCCATTGTTGTAGTTTATCCCTAGCCTACACTGAACCCCCTCTCCAAGACAGTTTTAATAGACCACGGCTCTCAACCTTCCTAGCGCTGTATTCTTTAATAAAAAACAGTTCCTCATGGTGACCCCCCAACCGTAAAATCATTCCATTGCTACTTCATAGCTGTAACTTTGCTACTGTTACGAATTGTAATATGTCACCCCCGGCAGGTTTGCTACTCATGGGTTGATAACTCCTGTAATCGTATAACATTTCAGGTTGGTTGATTTATTTACTTTTTTGTTTTCCCTTAAAGATTTATCTTTGGTTTTGCGCATTTGCTTGTGTGTAAGAACTGTAGCTCAGGCTGGCCTCAAAATTGTAGTCATTTCAGAAGTACAGCCTTGTTTGTTATTACCAATAATGTGTATCGAATGGAGAAAAAGTAGAACAAAGGAAAGCGACCTAGCATAAATGTATCGTCAATGCTGGGTAGGGTGCTCAGTAGCAGTGTGCTTGCCAAGCATTCTCCAGGTCCTGGGTTCCATCTCCAGGGCCACAAAGAAAGCCACGTGGTCATACCTCTGTCAGATCACTGGGCTCCCAGAGTTACACTGGAAGTGCTAAATCGGAGTTTAATGCAAAAATCCCCCTGCTTTTTATCAGTTGACAAAGTGTAAAATTTCCTCCACACCAGTAAGTCACTACTTTGTAGTTGTCTAGGGTGATTGAGGAGTTGATTTTAGAAATGTACTGTACTCAACAGGTCTCTCTGGATGTGTTTGTTAAAATCCGTCCTTCTAACTGTATGCTTGGGGCCAATCTAAGTTTTCCCTTACTATAAAATCAAGAAAGAGGCCTTTTTCACTCTGTGTTACCTGAAAGGCTAAGCCAGTTTATAGCCCTTCTGACACTATGTAAGAGGTCTCTCTTGCCACATCTGTCTTAACCAGGGAGAAAAATGCATTTAAAACAGAATAAGGGGGCAGGCGAGATGGCTCCGTGTATAGAGGAACCACTGCCAAGCCTCATGACCTGAGCTCTGTCCCTGAGGCCTATATGGTGGAAGGAGATATCCTCTGACGCTAATTCACATGTGCATTGTGGTGGTGTCCACACTGGGGGACTGATATGGCTCATCAGGTGGCATCTGCTGCCAGGACCCACATGTAGAACCCCATCTCCTGCAAGTTGGGACCTCCACACATGCACCATACAGAGTGCATGCTTCCCCTCCCAAGAAATTCATGCAGATAAAGCAGTAACAAGACAAAGGGCATGGAGCCTTATGAACATATGAACTGTTTCAGATGCATGCATATTTTGTAGATTTTTCTATTCATGGTCTTCGCTCTTTGCTCTAGAGAAATGGTTATTTTTTGTTTCTACTTTACCAGAATGTTTTTTCTTTCTTTTTTAAAATTAAATTATTTATTAGTTCATTCATATTACATCTCAATTGTTATCCCATCCCTTCTATCCTCCCATTCCTCCCTCCCTCCCACTTTCACCCTATTCCCCTCCCCTATGACTGTGACTGAGGAGGACCCTGTATCATAGGGTCTCTTCTTGGTAGCCTGCTATCCTTCCCCTGAGTGCCACCAGGCCTCCCCATCAAGGGGATGTAGTCAAATATGAGGCACCAGAATTCATATGAAAGTCAGTCCCCACTCTTCCTGTTCAGTGGCTAGATCTGGGTAGGGGTTCAATGTTTACTGCGCATATTGTCCTCGGCTGGTGCCATAGTTTGAGCAGAACCCCTGGGCCCAGATCTGCCTGTCATAATGTTCCACTTGTAGGTTTCTAGGACCCTCTGGATCCTACCAGAATGTTTTTCATCTAATGTGTCTTACTATAGAAGTATTAGTCATTTTTTTGGCCTTGAGTCATGCTTAGTACTTTTGACTATGTATGAACATTTTAGACAGTTGAGTATTTATTTTCCTTCATTGTTTCTGCATAGAGTCATTGGGAAGCAAGAATGCTGCAGCCTTTACACTGTCGTCTTGTAATTCTCTCAGGTGTGGTCCCGCTCGGCACACCTGCTGCCTGAGCCCACGCTGACATGCTCTTTATCATGGCCTGCAAGATGGGGCACGATCTGGCTGTGCCTGCTCTCCATCCCGACCTCTTGTCATCCTCGAACACTGTGTTCCAGTGCTTGGCTGCCTTCGTACAGGGAACATGCTAACCTCTCTATGGGCGCTGTTCACTTGGCTGGGATGTTTATATTACACACGCACATGCACGCGCACACACACACGCACACACACACACACACGCACACACACACACACACACACACACACAGCCCCCTAGCAGCCAAGTGCTCTGAGAGGCAATTCCAGAATGAGGACTGTACATCCTGGTGTTTGAAGATCCCTTAGCTTCTTGCTCATTACTTTCAACTAGCTATTTTACGAACTTCTGGCTTATGGCTTTGGACCCATCTTCACAACAGTGCATACCTAAGAGTTGTTAGGATGAAGTGGGTCAGTTGCTCTTGGAAATCTGCCCCCAGCACAGAAGTGCTCCCATCTTCTTCATCTTGCAGCCTCCAGCTTAGATTTCCCCTGAGAAAGTCCCCTGTTTAACCACGATGGGTCATTCCCTACCAAATTTGCGCCCCGCCCCCTGTCGGGGGGGGGGGGGGTGTGTGTTCGAGGCAGAGTTTCTCTGTGTAGCCTTGGCTGTCCTAGACTCACTTTGTAGACCAGACTGGCCTCGAACTCACCAGATCTGCTTGCCTCTGCTTCCCAAGTGCTGGGATTAAAGGCATTCACCACCACTTCTGGCTGCAAAATTCTCTTACTTCATGGTCTTGTCTTTTTTCCTTTTGTACACTTACCAGTGTGTATTTTTTTTTTATTCACTCCCCCCCCCCCCATGTAACTCTTGTGGGGAAGGGACTGTATGTATAACAGGTGTCTAATACTTCACTGTATTTAGAAGACACGAACCGGAGCAATATCTCAGCCACTACACTACATGGAAATTTACGTACATTTTCTTATTGTTGCCTTATGATTTTGACACTTTAAATACAGCCACTTGAACTTTAGCTTGAAATATTATTTGAGATAGGCATTTTTTCCCCTAAATGGGCATCCAAGTACAGTTCTTTGAACAGCCACCAACTCAAATTATATGTCCTTGGGGACTTGTAGTAATTTTGTTTCTTTTGTTCTCTCTCTCTCTCTCTCTCTCTCTCTCTCTCTCTCTCTCTCTCTCTCTCTCTCTGTGTGTGTGTGTGTGTGTGTCCTCTGTATGAAAAGTAAATGCAGAAGCTGTTCCTAGATTTGAGCCAAATTCCTGGTGAGTACGCTGGCCAGGTGCCAGGAAAGATGATCCCGGGGTCATCATCCCTCAGGGCCCTGCTTCTAAGAAGGAGAAAGGGAAGTGGTGATGTCTTGGGGACTGGTACCAGGAACGCAACATCCACTGCTTTTAGCCTGCTAGGTATTATAGGCAATTTTGTTTTAGGAAAGTCTTGTCTACTTCCTTAGAAGTCATTGGAACTAGGAAACATCAGCATTTTGGTATCTAAAGTCCTTTACCTAAGCCAGTCTTGCCTCTAGGTGAAGGACAAAATTGATTACTGTACTGATTACTAGGACTTGGTAGTTTAGAAAATACTGGTCATTATTCTCTTCCATATTTTAACTGTTTTAAATTAATGGCAAAAGTAATGCACATTCACATACTCAAAAAATATGTGGAAACCATATAGAGTGGTTGCTCATGCAAAGGAGCCGGGTTCAATTCCCAGCACCCACATGATGGCTCACAGCTGTCTATAACTCAGGTCTTGGGGAATTGGATTCCCTCTTTTGTCATGCATATACATATGCAGGTAAACACATGTATGCATAAACTAATAAAAACCTAAAAATGTCTTTAAAAAAGAAAATACACACGTGTATCTTACCTTCTGATCTCCCTCTATAGTGACCCTGGGAGGTTCTTGTGTGCCCTACCAGACTGACTCCCTTCCTCCCTCCCTCCTTCCTTCCTTCCCTCCTTCCCTCCCATCTATGCACTTGCATCAGAAATCTACTTTCTTGTCCACATCAATGGGTGGCTTTAATAACACTTGCTGCCTTTGTTTCTTGGCTGCCAGCCTCCTAGAGAAGTCACCAACGGATGCTTTCCCAGGCTTTGAAACACCAGACCCCACTTGGTCTCTGCGACTCACTGGAAGCAGTCTCCAGAGGCCAGACGCTCTGGCACATTCCAGGATGTGGCATAATCTGATCGTGATTTCTGTCTCACTGCGGAGGGGAGGAATGGAGATTTGGGCGGTGAATGAACAAGAGAGAAGTGAATTCTTCTGAGTTCACGAGGCTGAAAATTTAGCTGCAGCTTTTCACTGGATTATGACAAAATAGTTTGATTTCCTGAGAAACAGGATGGCAGATGGGGTGCAGTCGCATTGTACAACTTTTCGTAGCTATGCTTCTTAGAGATCCCCTCTGCCCACCTCCATTTGGTACTGGGAGATGGAACCCAGTGTCTTACACACGTAGTATGATGCTCCAAGCAGCGACTACACCCTTGCCCTTTCTTTTGCTTTTATCGCCCCATGAGAACAGAAGATAAATTTGGAGTGGGTGACAGTGGTGGACAAAGTTGACTCCCTTGGCTGTGCCCTTCACACTGGCTCTAGAGAGCATGCCGCGACTAGCCTGGCTCTGATCGATGGTGCTCAGCCCTGAAAAGTGTAGGTCTGGCTGGCTGTAAGGGATGGGGGCTGTGGGCTTAGGCAGAATTGCACTCGTAGGGGTTTTCCGCAGTGCCCACCACATCACACTGGAGAGGCAAGTTTCATTGCTTAAGGGGACAATTTACGGCTATGGCCTCATCTCCGCGTTTTAGCTCTTAATAAAATGGGAAGTCACCAAGCAATTAAATAGTAGTGTAGTTTTCAGGCAGAAAGTGGAAAAAGGCTAACTAGGGGGAAAGGGCTAGCATGATTGACAGAGGCTGCTAGGAGATTTACATTGAGAATAACTCGTTCCTCAAAACTTTCTTCATTTTTCTGGTGGGAATTATGGGGTAAATCATCGACCAGAAGGATGGATGATTAAAAATGCAGGACTTATGATTCCTTTTTTTGACTTTGTGTGTGTCTCTAAATCCTCCGCCTTAACATGGAATTTTCATCTCTAAATGCGAGGCAGTGTGCCTAGGATTAAAGTGAGCCCAAGGTACTGCTGAATTGTTAATTAGCTCAGATTCTTTATATTTTGTGGGGTATTTTAAGAAAAGATGGAATGAGGGCGAGAGCCCGGGGGTTTGCTTTTTCACTTTCTGAACATAGATCCATGACCACAGACATCCTAAAACGGTCAACAATATTGGGTGAGGTTTCTAGAATGCTTAAAAATAGCATTAGTAATTTTTCATGCTGCTAATGTATTTACATCTGTAGCTAATATAATAGCTCAAGCGTTGAGTTTCTCTTTCACAGATCCCACTCTCATCCTTTGTATCTGTTAAAGCAATGGGTCAGAGCATCCTTTGGTGCCTGACTGGAAAGCTGCAGAAAACCAGATCCAAGGTGTACAGTGATCGTAGCCAGTAATTGCTGCTTGTTTTTAACCGAAAAAGGAGAAATTCATCCCAGGGTCCCCCTTCGCCGTGGCTGTCAGGGACCACAGACCCAGGGAACGTCGGATCCAATATGGCGCTGCTAGAAACCGCAAGGGACACAGAGGCCAGAAGCGGAAGAAGTGACCACACCGCTCATGGCTCCTTTCCGTTACAACCTTCAGCATTAGGAATTTTTAATGAACGTAAAAATCTGGGCAGGTCAGATTTTGTTCTAATCAACCTTCCTCTACCACATCATGAGATCCACTTGATCGAGCCCCCTCATTGATACTGACCGTGTCCATCAAAGGAGCTGTGAGATTTTAAGATGCTTTGGGGGAAAAAATGGCCCTAAGTTGAGTTTCCTCCTCCCCCTCCTCCCCTCCCCCCTCCTCCCCTCCCCCACTCTTCCCCTCCCCCATTCCTCCCCTCCCCCACTTCTCCCCTCCCACAATAACCACATTAAAATGACCCAAAGAAACGTGTGCAAGTTTTAATAGTTGGTACCTATCCGCAAATGATTAACTAGGAATTAATTTACCGGACCTCTTAGAAAATGTGTCCCCCACATTCATCTCTGCTGGGGAGACTAGAGGCAGGAGATCCAGGCTCACCCCAACCAAGAGAACAAGAACCCTAGGAATAAACTGCACCCTCATCCTCCTGCCCTTCCTGGTCTGCTGCCTGAGAGGGCTCATGTGACGAGTTAGTTAACCCAGAGGACAGGGGAACGGTTTACTCTAGAACCTGGCGAAGGGGCGGGGGTCATAATGCGGGGAAGGTGTACCCAAAGGCTCTTCTAGCAAACCACTGCACCCCGATCTACCCAGGGTCCAGGGCTTGGACTTTGGAAGTGGAAGCTTCGCTTGAGTTTCTTACCAGAAGGGAGGGAGGACACGGAGCCTCTTTGTTTGCACGTGTTGTGTGTGGATCGGGTTTGGACAGACATGAATGAGACCAGCGTGAACACGGCCTCTCTGCCCGGACTGCGACCTCACTTACTTCCCAGGCGTGTATCCCTGCTGCTTGGAACCCAGGACTAGATAAGACTCCCGACTCAAGTGTGTTTCCTCCCCGCTCAGGGTATTGCTCAGATTGGCAGCTAGATGCAGAGAGACCCTCCTGTAAGCTGCTCCCACTGTCCCCTGTCTCACTGTTCCAAAGTGGAGCTTTTCCATGCTAAAGCGTCAGCAGAGAATTGGTGATTTAGTAAAATGATATTTTATTTATGTATGTTTTATTTTATTTTATTTTGTCTTTGTGTCTGACACGTGCGCAGGCCTGCGCAGGCAGGCCATAAAGAGGGCATTGAATCCCAATTTATGTGTGGTTGTGAGCTGCCACATGGGTGCTGGGAGCCAAACTCGGGTCTTTTGGAAGAGCAGCAAACATTCTTAATAGTTGAGCCACTTCTCCAGCGCCAATGATGTGTTCTTAACCAATGTGCTATTTCTCAAACTTTATTTTTAATAAGATAAAAATTTCACGGCACAAAAAATAAGTCATGTGCAACTGCCATCTGTGTTTTCAAAGCTTTTCACCATCACAAAAGAATGCCTTGAGTGCAGAAGCGGAGCTTGGATAGTCCCTGCCTCCCTAGCGTCTGACGCTCATAAATCTGCCTCAGTTTCTGTGCATTTCACATACAAGCTATTGAATGTTAGTGTGATCTTTCGTGTCTTGCTTCTTTCGCTTGGTGTATTTGCAAAGAGTTCGGGCACATTGTAGTGTGTGCTAGCAATCAGGCGTCTCCTGTGACTGCCACCGGGGACCAGCAACAGCAGGATACATCATCACCAGCTGCTAAGATGCAACTCATCCCCACTGTCGCCACAAGTCACGCATCCTCCCCAGTGCCTGCTCTGCATCCCTCCCACTCTCTTCTCCCCTCCACCCTCACCCAGGGGAAGCCTCTGTAATATCCCTTCCCCAATAAACCTCCCATGTGAGATCCGCCACATGATGTGACTTTATGGCATCCACCGCTTAGGTCGTAACAGTATGTATCAGCTGTGTGTGGGACTGAATGATGCTCCACTGTATGTGGCACACATATACCATTGTGTATGAATGGGTACCCATTAATCTGCTAGCTTTTCTTTTTTCTGTTTGACTGTTACCACTTTGGGTGTTCAAGGGCATGCATCGCTGGGCCGTGTATCTAGAAGCATAACTTTGTCATATAGGAATTCTGTTGACTTGTTTTGAGGAGCTAACAAAAGTGCTTTCCATAGCGGCTAAACTGCTTTATTCTCACTCGTACAGGGGGGGGGGGTCCCATCTCCTCACATCCTTCCATCTCATTATTCTCTAAAACCATCATAACTTCCGTTGGGACTATCGATACTGGTTCTCTGAGTCGAATGTCTACACAGCTGATGATTTTTTTTTTCCTGTGTGAGTATTGGCCATTTGTGTATTTTCTTTGGAGGCGTCTACTCAAGTTCTTGCCTGCTTTGTTTTCTTTTTTTAGTTGGATCATTTGTCTCTCGGTTGTTGAGTTGTGGGATTCCTTGCATGTTCTGGATGCTAGCCCCTATCCCATACTGATGACAGACACAGTTCTTTCCCTCTCTCTCTCTCTCTCTCTCTCTCTCTCTCTCTCTCTCTCTCTCTCTTACTTTCTTTATAATTGCTTTGTTGTGAGGTTACACTGTGGCGTTTATTCTTCAGCAGGGCTTGGAATTCTTGGGTCCCCTTGTAGCTCCGTACGAGTGAAGGGCTCCATGGGTTTCTTTCTCTTTTCCGGTTTATTTGTAGTAAGTACATCGACTGCGTTGGTGACTTGGCATAGTGTTGACAGCTTGCAATATTAAGGTTTATAACCTGTGAATGTGAGGTGTCTTTTTTTATTTTTTATTTTATTTTTCTTTTCTGAGATAGGGTTTCCTGTGTAATCCAGACTAGCCCTGAACTTGCAATCTTCCTGCCTGAGCATCCCCAGTACTGGGAAATCTCGCCTGTTCCATCATACTTGGCTACTTCATGTCTCTTCCTGTTTATTTTTAAGGCTTTAATTTATAGCCACAATCCTACATAGTCTTTAATTCACAGATCCCCTTCAAAAGGATTTTATTCTTGTAAAAGGAACCGTCTTCTCTTACTTCTTTCTCCCTTCCTTTCCCTCTCCTCTCTTCTCCAGGCAGGTCTGGCTTAGCTCTGGCTGACCTCAGACTTGTCCTATAGTTAGGATGATCTCGAACTCTCCTGCCTCCGCCTCCCAAGTACAGTGATTGCAGGTATC